>NC_072739.1:151396659-151631659 GCF_026930045.1 Uloborus diversus | reverse complement strand
ACAAAGCATATAAAATAAAAATAAGGTTGAAATTAAATAAATAAATACTGCACCGAATATTAGTAAGTATCCATCAATATTTAAAATGGTAATGAGAAGAACTTGATAGTTTTATAATAAGAACAATATTTTTTGACTCACAACAAATTATTGCGATATAATTAAGAATTTTTGAAATTATATCCACTAATATGACAAATGGTGAAAAGAAGAACAAATAATTATCTAATAACAAGACTATTTTTTGACTTGCAACAAATTGTTACGATATAATTATCAAGTGTTGGAAATTGTCTGTATTACCATATGATTTGGTTTCCAGGGCTAGCGTTTTTCTGTCTGGAATCGTCTGCATGTGTTACTACATAGGTAAAATATTACCAGGCAGGTGGTGCTAAATACAGAGGAAGTATTTCATCATTTTGCTTTGCCCCACATTCCGCTACGTTGATAAGTTCCATTAGGGAATATATATGCATCCTAAGTTCAAGTATATTTTTTAAATTATCGAGCACAAAACACTTCTTTTTACTTCCTTTTCCGAAAAAGGAAGCATTGTATTCGCGAAAAAATTTTCACTCAAAATTCGGCCTTAATTTCCATTTTGCTCACCCCCGAATTAATGTTGAGTTTTTTTTTCGACCCAACCACACGTGGATATATGCCTAGAAACGTACAGACACCCGAAATATCCATTTTGACGACCCCCGAGTTAATTACAACGAATTTTCTCGTGACGTCCGTATGTACGTATGTATGTGCGCATGTGCGTATGTGTGTATGTGTGTATGTATCTCGCATAACTAAAAACCGGTATGTTCTAGAAAGTTGAAATTTGGCACGTAGACTCCTAGTGGGGTCTAGTTGTGCACCTTCTCTTTTGGTTGCATTCGGATGTTCCTAAGAGGGTCTTTTGCCCCTTTTAGGGGGAAATCATTGTTAATGTCGATGTAAACTCAAGTGGTGTTATAATTTGCAGGACACTTGGCGATATATCGCCAAAATTTTGGTCACTAAGTTTTGTCGCCAACTTAGCGACAAATTTGGCGTTTTTTTTTTTTTTTTTTTTTTATAATTTGGTTTCACTTTGTCCATTGTTGGTGATATTTAGAGAGTAAACAATTGATTCACATTAAAATTGCCAAAAATGTGGAAATGACATTAAATTGGAGTAAAAGGAAGTCGTGTGATGCACACATCTGCTCGTTTTTTTTTCATGTTATTGAGATATAAGAAGCTTAATATTAGCCACAAAAAAAGTTTTTAAAAGAATAGTTATGCTCTTTTTTTTTATTGTTTTTTTTCCGCAAATTTCAATGCTTAACTTCAGAGCTTAATGTCCCCAAAGAGTTAAAGAACTCTTTAGTTTGATTATACTGAACGACATCTTGACATTTAAGTATAAATATCTGCAGATATAATGTATAAATGTAAAACCCAAGAGGGAAAAATCCAATTCTACCGTAGAAGAAACTAAATATCTGCCCCCCCCCCCCCCCGAAAAAAAGAAAATCAAAGCATAAAGCCTTGTTGTCATGGGGGGAAGTAGAGAGTAATTATAGCATTTGCTGCAGGTGACAGTACCTCAGAGAATTTCATAGTTGGAACGTTTATATAAAAAATGCTATGAGCCGGACCAATGAAGACCGTAGGGAATTTAAATAAAACTCGTTTACACTGTTATCTGCAATTGGTCAACGCCACCTTCATATTCACTGGCTTGCAATAGAGCAAGGTGTAGGTTCAAATGTATACTTCAGCGATTGGTTTTTGTCGCCTAGCAGAGGGATTAAAGATAATAGCAAAATGAGTCGGCTTGTTGGTTAATGTAACCGTGTTCAGAGTTAAAAGAAGGAAGTTTAGATGCCACAAATTTAGTCAGTCGTAGTCTTGGCTCTTGGTGACATTTGGTGATTTTAACAGTTTTTTGGAGTGAACGAAAATACCTTTTGGGTACCATGGCTTACCTAAAACTGCATACTTTATTATTTCTTCATTGCTGTAAGCTTTTTTTTTTTTTTTTTTTTTTAACAGAGTGTTCCAAAACATAGCCCCCATAATAGTTTCACAAAGATAAAGCATATGTAATTTTAAATAAGTACTTTTTATTTTTGTAGGGTTTTTTTTACATAAAAAAATGAAGACTTGTGGTTTTGAAGATGATAATTTCATGAACGGAAAGAATTATTTTGATTGATTTAAGAAGGAAGTAATAATTATAACTAATAATTTTAAAATGGATTTTGAAACCCAAGAAGCTACGCTCATGAAAGGCTTGAACGAAATTTGTGTTTGCTTATCACACAGTAGGTGAGTACCTTCAAAGAAAAGACTAAATTGACGCTTATGAAACGAATATCGCACTGTTCTTAGCTCTGTTAAACATGATCTCACTGGTGCTGTGGGCAGGCAAAAAGCTGTATCTTCAGAAATGAGTTTTCGAGACATTTGAAGAAACTAGTTTTACACTATATACTAACTAGTGATACCCGCACGGTTTGCCCGTAGTAGAAAATTAAAAGGACTTTTGGTTTGCCTGTATATTTACAAATAATGTATGGTGAATTTTTCTCGCCACTTGGCTTGTGCCCATGTTATGGTTCCTCGTTATGATAATTTCGTAATTTACTCGTCCATCTTATGATAATTTTGTTCTTAAAATTGGAATAGAAAAAAAACCACATCGAATTTTTGAAAAATTTTTAGGTTCACACCCCCATGCTACAAACTAATTTTGTGCCGAAGTTCATGAAAATCAGCCGAACGGTCTAGGCGCTATGCGCGTCACAGAGATCCTGACAGACAGAGATCCAGACAGAAAGACTTTCAGCTTTATTATTAGTAAAGACTAGGCGCTATGCGCGTCACAGAGATCCTGACAGTCAGAGATCCGGACAGAGAGAGATCCTGACAGACAGAGAGAGATCCGGACAGAGATACTTTCAGCTTTATTATTAGTAAAGACAATAGAAAACTGTTGGATATAGACCTTTTTTCATATATATATATATTTTTTTTTAATGGGAACCAAATAAGCAAGCTTGTACAATAAAACTACCATACAGTAGATAAAAAAATACAAAAAAAAAAGATAAATAAAAAATTTCAGTCACTGCCAATTACCTGCCTATGGCAGAATTAGCTTTTAAAGTGGTTTCAAGCAACAAATACATAAGCAAAAATACGTTCAAAGCACAAGTTTCTAGCGTAAATATCCATTGTAAACACCCATTACAAATGCTATAACTCGCATTTTTAAAGCACGTAATTTCAGAACCAACATTGAAGGTAGTTTTAATATCAATATATAGAAAAAAATTTCTTAGAAAAGAAAAGAAATCTTTAAAAAACAGCATACCAAGCGTAATTTATTACCAATCAAGAAAAAGATTCCCATAGTCTTTGCAACAGCGTTGGCAAGGTTTTGGACACTACGGTAAAATACCGTCCAGTCCAAAACCCTTGTGTCTAAAATTGTGCGAAAGTGTCCAAAACCATATTTTTAGAAAAATTTTAATCTATGAGAGAAAACATCAAAAACAGAATAAAATGAGTTAAAGTAATGTTTGATATTGAACATTTATTCAATGAGAACATTCAACTTATTTAAGCAGTTGATTTTAATCCAGTTACACAGAAATTGGATTCCTGGTTAAAATTTCAATTTGTATGCATATGTTTACTTATTATTATTATTATTATTATTATTATTTGATAATAGTAACCAAATTTCCCTATGTCTATGCATGTGTGCAAATGAAAGCAGGGTTGGCAAGGTTTTTACCATCCTGTTCAAAACTGTTGTGCCCAAAAGGGTCCAAAACTACTTTTTGAGAAACTTTTTATTTTCTGACTGTTTAATATATTTATTCAATGTGAACATTCAAGTATAAATACATATATAACTTATTTATGTAGCTGATTTTAATCTAGTTAAGTAGAAATTAAATTCTTCATTAAAAATTTCACTTTGTATGCAGTTTTTTCCCCATAAACTTAATTTTTCGACATTTATGCACGTGTGCAAAAGAAAGTGCTCAATAACACTGAAAAAATTGATTTAAATGCCATAAATTAGAAATTTTTATAGTTACAGAATGTAACAAGTTTTATAACAAAAGTGTTTTATCATCAATTTCTTGTTCTTTAATCCAGGATTTAAAAAAATAATTTTTGTTAAACCAACATATAAAATCGTTTTGCGAACCCATTAAGCAAATTGGGCCTTTTTTTTGCACCTAAATATTGTACATTCAATAGCATTCTTTTGAGTTTTAAATGGAACTGAAATTAGTTGTCTGGGTAGTGTTGTGAATTTCGTTTCAACTGTTACATAAGCAAGTTTTTATGTAATACAGTGCTGGTAATAAAAAATGCATCACCCTCGCATTTTCACATCAATGGGATTATGTGAGAAGTTTTCGTCGACCGATTACGATGAATGTATGTGAAATTCTGCAAAACTTATGAAATAAACATTTAACAGCAGGAATCCGATAATTGTTTACGTAGATCGGGGCTGTTTCTGGGCCAAGGCCAACTGCTGACCTCATGCTCATTTTTCCATTTCTGAACCTGCTTGTGAGTTTAGAGAAAAAAATACTTAACCCCATGTCAATTTTAGTCTAGTGGCAGGATAAAGGTTTTTAAATTGTTACTTACCAATTTTGCTCTATGGCACAGAGCAGAATCATCCTGGAAAATGACGTTTGGAAATGAAGTAAAGTGATTCCGGATAGTAGGAAGCAATTTCTCCTCCGAAATGCCAATACAGTAGATCCCCGTTTTACGCGGGTTTATTTTACGCGGTTTAAGATTTGACACCTTTATTTAGTTTTACGCGGATGAGTTTCGGTTTTACGCGGATGCGGCAATGCAAAGCTAACATTTTCCACTCTTTTAAAATCCAAACTCCTGAAGATTGCAGATTACGCGTTCCAGAGCTCTTTCCTGAAGTAGAGTTATTAAACTCACACAGTTCTGAAATCCGTGGTAGAAGAGCTTTTAGGAGTGACAAAGGAGGCCAAAACCAACGAGGATACAGACTTCGGTGACATACAACCAAAAACCTTTACATTGAAAATTTTGATAAATTCCTGGACAATAGAAATGACTTTTTTGATTTGTTTATCCCCTTGCAGTTGGACAGTCCCAGGACTACATGTTAAATGGACGAGATATCTCGTCATAAACTGCAAGGTGTTTTTAATGAAGGAAGATTCTATCATGGAAATGACGCAAGTGATTATGGATGCGTTAATGCTCTGCAAAGAATTACAGATAAAAATTCTGAAAGACTGCCAAAAGACGATAATAGCCAGTTCCTCTTTATAAACAGAACAATGAAATTAATTTATGTTTTCTTTACGCATGTTGGGTACAAAAATCGATATAAGTACACTTATTATACAATTAGTCATCAGTGGAATGAAGTATTTGTTTTTATATACGGAACCTAACCCCCATTTTAACACTACTTTTAGGCTTCGATTTACGTGGCATTTCCATGGAACGTAACCCCCGCGTAAAATGAGGGTCTACTGTTTACACCTGAGCACTTACTGTTAATTGCACAAAGTGAAGCCCACTAACTCCTTGATCAGAAATACATCCCCTAATCATCTCGGATACGGGATGCTTGACTGTGTGTTGAATGCAGTCGGGATGATATTCCTCTCCTTTGCGACGCGGGTAATGCAATTTTTTTTTTTTTTTTTTTTTTTTTTTGCCACCACTGCAGTTATTGGCAATTTTTTTAAGTAAAATATTTTTTTAATAAACATTTTGGAGAAAAATACTATCAAATACTCATTAGTTAAGCTTCATTAATATCTATATTTATGCATTACGAATATTGCAGTAAACAGACATAGATTAGATTACACCGCTTTAACGTTAGCATAGTTCTGAATAGTTTAAGACAGATTCCGGCACTTTTGGACAGTTTTTGAGAGTTTTGGACGGTAAAAGCCACCTGTCCTGTCCTAAACCAGTTTTGGACAGTCCAAAACCCAACCCTGCTTTGCAACCATTTTCAATATACATTAGGTCTGGATTCAAAGTAACATGTAAATATTCACAAATAATTGAAAATAGTTACGGGAGCCTAACTTCATTGAGCTCCTATGCAAAACAATCCCTGACAAAATTAAATGAGCATGATTTATGATTTTCGCAAAATGAGCCAGCATCAATTTAAAGGTTGAGTCATTTGCTCCCAGTTTTTACTTTCTTTTACAAAAAAGGAAGTATTGTATTCGCGAAAAAATTTTCTCTCAAAAAAACTTAATTTCCATTTTTCTCACCCCCGAATGAATGTTGAGGTTTTTTTTTCGAACCGACCACACGTGGATATATGCCTAGGAACCTACAGACACCCGAAATATCTATTTTGATGACCCCCGAGTTAACTACAACGGATTTTCTCGTGACGTCCGTATGTATGTGCATATGTGCGTATGTGTGTATGTATCTCGCATGACTCAAAAACGGGATGTCCTAGAAAGTTGAAATTTGGTACGTGGACTCCTAGTGGGATTAGTTGTGCACCTTCAATTTTGGTTGCATTCGGATGTTCCTAAGGGGGTCTTTTGCCCCTTTTTGGGGGGAAATCATTGTTAATTTCGATGTAAACTCAAGTTGTGTAATAATTTCTCGGACACTTGGCAAAATATCACCAGTCTTTTGATCGCCAAGTTTTGTCGCCAACTTGGCGACAAATTTGGAGGATTTTTTTTTTATTTAGTCTCAGTTTGGCCACTGTTGGTGATATTTAGAGAGCAAACAATTAAATCACATTAAAATTGCCAATAAGGGGGAAATGCCATTAAATAGGAGTAAAAAGAAGTCATGTGATGCACACATCAGCTCGCTTTGCTAATACCGAAAGATTCATTAGCTACAAAAAAGGCACATTTGTATCTACTAATTCTTCGAAAGAAAGTAAGGTTCATTAATTCCCATTACAGTTTATTCACGCAGATTTTCTCCTCACTGATTAATCAGAAGTGAAATATGTGGCAACGAATAGCTCTTGCATAGTATACTGTGACTAATCATCTAAACAATTATTTTCTCATCTAGAGTTGATAAACCAGTATTTTGTCGATGCCAAATTACGCAAACGACTTTTAATTGAAGTCATTACTGTGAAACTAGGAGTGTTGTCAAATATTGCAGGTACCACATTTGACCCGGAGATGCGTTAATCGAAAACTATTATTAATAGTATGGGAATGTGGGTAAAA
The DNA here is from genome assembly GCF_026930045.1 of Uloborus diversus. Lineage (NCBI taxonomy): Eukaryota > Metazoa > Arthropoda > Arachnida > Araneae > Uloboridae > Uloborus > Uloborus diversus. The sequence goes on along the minus strand of NC_072739.1, from coordinate 151,624,412 downwards.
GTGAAATAGTTAAGATTACTTACTTTTTTCAAAATAAACAAACGAAAAATTTGTTTTGAAAACTAAGGTAGACAAGGAAGAAACAATGTGTTTTATCATAAAACTTGAGTCGCAACATTATTTTTAAATTTTAGCCCTTCATTTGTACCTTCAAAAAAAAGTGGAACTTTTTCATTCTTTTTACTTCCTTTTACAAAAAAAGAAGTATTGTATTCGAGAAAAAATTTTCACTCGAAAATCGACCTTAATTTCCATTTTGCTCAACCCCGAATGAATGTTGAGTTTTTTTTTTTTTTTTTTTTTTTTTCGACTCGACCACACGTGAATAAGTGCCTAAGAACGCATAGACATGCGAAATATCCATTTTGACGATTCCCGAGTTAGTTACAACGGGTTTTCTCGTGACGTCTGTATGTACGTATGTATTTATGTGCGGATGTGCGTATATATGTCGCATAACTCAAGAACGGTATGTCCTAGAAAGTTGAAATTTGGTACGTAGACTCCTAGTGAGGTCTAGTTGTGCGCCTCCCCTTTTGGTTCGGGTGTTTTTAAGGGTTTTTTTGCCCCTTTTTGGAGGGAAATCATTGTTAATTTCGATGTAAACTCAAGTGGTGTTACAATTTGGCAGACACTTGGCTATATATCGCCAATTTTTTGGTCGCGAAGCAACTTGGCGACAAATTTGGCAGTTTTTCTTTTCAAATCTGGTTTCAATTTGGCCACTGTTGGTGACATTTAGAGAGTAAACTATTGAATCACATTAAAATTGCCAATAATGTGGAAATCACATTAAATTGGAGTAAAAGGAAGTCATGTGAGGCACACATCAGCTCGTTTTTCATGGGGAAAAATGAAAAAAAAAAATAAAATGTTTTTCTAATAAAATTTTTTTTATTTAAAAATCAAAAATATTTTAGTTTAAGGGATCAGTGAATAAAAGAATCCACGAAGAAGTTAATAAATAATGAAATTAATAAATGTATAAAATAATTAAAAGGTGAGAAATACTGAATGATTGAATAAAATAGTAAGCGAATAAGAAAGTAAGTGAATTATTAAATGAAAGAGTGTAAGTAAATGAATTAATAAATGAAGAAGTAAGTGATTAAATAAATGATTGAATAAGTAAACGAAATGAGTTATTTCACTTTGCCCCGCATTCACTTGACAAATTTTACACATTATTTAAATTAAAAATAAACTTTGTTTTAAGTAAATAAATACTGCAAAAAATAATATAAGGTCTCAATTAATATTTAAAGTGTTAATAATTAAAAATTTATCATTTAATAGTAACGAAAATAATTTTTGAGTTATATTACAATGCTAGTGGTACCCGCAAGGCTTTGTGCATAATAGAAAAATTAAAAGGTCTTTTGGTTCGCCTGTATTTACAAATAAAGTACGGTGAATTTTCTCGCCAATTGGCTTGTACCCATGTTACGGTTACACGTTATGATAATTTCGTATCTCGCCAATTGGCTTGTGCCCAAGTTACGGTTCCACGTTATGATAATTTCGTAATTTACTCGTCCAACTTATGATATTTCAGTTCTTAAAATTGGAATAGAAAAAGAACTACGTCGAATTTTCGAAAAATCACTTCGAGGTGCACACCCCCACGCTACAAACTAACTTTGTGCCAAATTTCATGAAAATCGGCCGAACGGTGTACGCGCTATGCGCGTCACAGAGATCCAGACATCCTACAGACATCCTCCGGACAGAGATACTTTCAGCTTTATTATTAGTAAAGATAAAGATAAAGTAATACTGCAAAGAACAATATAAGGTCTCAATCAATATTTAAAATGTTAATAATTAGAAATTTATCATTTAATATTAACGAAGATAATTTTTGAGTTACAGGTAAATATTACAATATGAGTATCATTTTTTTTTTTTTTTGAAAATTGTTCGTGTTATAATATTTTTGATATTAAGAGGTAATTTTTACCTGACCGGAGTAGACTACATGTGTTACTACATAGTTAAAATACTACCAGATGAGTCGTGATCAAAACATAGTAAATATTTCACCATTTCACTTTGCCCCGCATTCCCCAACTTTTCTACTGCTTATTCTCACAAACCTCAATTTAATACACTGTAAAAAAACTCCAAGACGCTACGGGGTATTTCCGTGTCACGTTTCGAGATTTTAAGGGGTCACAGTACCTTTCAAACATTTTTTTTTAATTTAAGTAAATTTTATATTTCTTTGAAACCATAACATGCATACTTATTTCGTAATCAATAACTTATTTTCAAATTTAAAAAATATTGTCTACTTTTTTAAAAAATTCAAAAGATTGAGGGAAATTTCAATTTTTTAAAATCCCTAAGGCTTTTTTATTTTCGCACTAATTTAAAAAAAGGTTTTTGATAAAAGATCATTATAATCATCTCTAAAAATCTGTGCATTTATTTGCTTATGAGTTTGATAGAAAATTTTCTGTGATTAGTTATGTAAAAAATCAAAGTTTTTAAAAAAAAATTGGTTTTTAAAGATTTAACATGCTCTAAACATCTGAGTAATTTATAAAATGCTTATCCAATGCACAGTTTTGTCAAATATGTTATCCCAATTGCAAAAAGTATTACTTGAAAGCTGTATCTTTAATAGAAAAAACATCCTTAGGGATTCTAATGACATGTAAACACAAAAAAAACAACATCGAGAAAAAGCAATTTAAAGTTTTTCTTTTGCAATAAGAATCTTAGGCCATGCTTGCTATAAGAACATATAGCAAGCATGGCCTAAAACCACTCATAACTTTTTAAATATTTGAACAAAAGCAATGAAACTTTTCCCCTGTGTTCAGAATAGTTTTTAGTTTTTTTAAAAAATTTTATCGTTTCATCATTTTTGAGGTACTATAACCCCTTAATGGTTTTTATCCACTTTCTGGAAAAATCAAGTATCACTGCCCAAAAGGTTCCTGAATTGCTACAAGTTGCACGAATGCAGACTTTTCACTGCTGTAAAAAAATATTTTTAGCTCCCAGTTTAAAGATTAACTGTGCGTGCTTATAAAGTGTACGGCATCATCTCACTTACGGCCCGTTCATGTTAATTAAACTCCCAAAGGAAGCGAATAAGTATGGACTACGTTGCTGTGCAAGAATTGCAGGCAAGTAAAATTCTCGTTACTCGCCAGCAATTCTGGTTTAGCGTTGGTCATGTTTACAATAATGCATTTGGAACTTCCTTGGTAAATCAGGAAGATGCCAAGCTATTACATGATACCTTTCTAAGTTTACTCTAATTTTCCAGAGACTCGACTGGGCTTTAACGGGTAGATTTCTGAATTTTTCAGGAGGCTTCCAGGATAATATCAGGAAGGTTACTGAATTATAGAGGAAAACGTTTCTGGATTTTGCACGATACGTTACTGGCAGAAATTGGGCACATCAGCTGCCCAAGGGCGCCCATATAGAGGGGCAAGGGGGCTCAAGACCCCCCCCTTAGAAATTAGAACTTTTTTGCTTTTAGTACTTTTTTCTTTGCAAAAGTGTAAAAACATTTCTTCTCTAGCCATTAATTAATAACTTAATAAAAATGTCAAACTTTAATAACCCTAATCTGTACTGAAATTGGTTTGTATGGGGAAAATATCCTGCTAAACCATAGGGAAAATATCTGAGCACCCCCCCCCCCCCTTAAAATTTTGCATATGGGCGCCCATGCGAGCAGCCCATTATTTTCCAGGAACGTTTCTGAATCGTTTTTACAGTGTATGAACAAAAATAAGACGACCTCCGAAGAATAGAATTTTATGAATATAATTCAATTGCAAGAATTATTTTCTGAAGATTATAAGTAAGGAAAATAAAACCTATATAGTAGTTGCATGCCCGTTTTAGAAAGAAATCTACTTTCAAAATTACTTAAGTGTAACAGAACTAGTGCTTTAGTACCTGTTGCTTTTTTTGGAAGTGGAATTCTTTGGAAAGATAATTTTAATTTCATAATAACTAAGAAAATAAAAACTTAAAATGAAAATTGTATTGAAATTATTCTTGTTATCAGAAATGTAATGTTACAAATTTCTTACACTGTTTCTTACAGGTGAGACAATCAGTGATTTATAGCTATTAAAAAAAATGAATTGGGCAGTCACTTTCGTCTGCATGTCCCTGCCACAATAGTTAGATCATTAAAGTGTGCGACGCAAAGTTAAAATCGTCGAGTAGTTTCTTTTGTTAGCAAAGTACCTCTAGACCAAAATATTAAAGAGCAAATAACTAAATAATTATTTTAATATGTTCACTTTCCCCGTAGGAAGTAGGGACCATCAGGGAGTTAAACTTCAACTGAATGAAGTCCAAGTAAAACCGTAATTTAACTTTTGAATAACAGGTTTTAAAAATGAAAATCTTACAATTGCTCTACAAATATGTAGCAATTAAACTAAATTGCTTTCAAGTATATTTACCATAAAAAGGTAAAATTACTGTCCGCCTCATACGTATCTGCAAAAACAAATAGAAAAAAAAATATTTTTTAAAACGATTTGCTGAGTCGCTAAAAAAAGTTGGCTCAAATTATCCATGCTTGATTTTGGAGCAACCACGATTGCTTATTGTTCTATTTGACTGTTTTTGACGTTCCGCTGATTTTATTTTCTGCAGCATCACCGTCGACCGGCCGCCTTACGATGCTGCTCCTCTTGCGAAAACAGTCTCCAGGTTGCGTCCAATTCCTACACACGCACGCATACATACACACACCTACAAACTCACACACCTACACACACACACACCTACACATACACACACACTCCTACACACACATGCACACACACCTACACATACACACACACTCCTACACACACATACACACATTCATGCCTGCACACAGACACAAACACACGTGCCTACACGCACAGCAAGCACTGCATACACAACACGCACACACATGCATACATACACTCACACACACGCACCCACACACATGCGCTTACACAAATAAACACGCGCATGCATGCACACACACGCTCGTGATTGCGAAAAACATAATTTGAATTCTAGATGCCAAAAATTCAAATTATTTTTTTTTTTTTTTTTTGATGTCAGACCTCAGAATGCCTCATACCAACACAAATTCGATGCTGAAGTGGCTCAATATATTAAAATCACATTAGGTGGGTACATGGCCATGGCCCTCATACATGGGTACGCACGCGTGCTCGTGACTCAGAAAAAAAAAGAAGAAAAAAACATTTTTGAGATCCACCGGTGATTCCCATAGCAGTGAACGTGTTACAAAAACTTTTTAATTAAATACACATATGAGATGGTGACTTGAATTCAAGGTCTTTGAAATAATACAAAATTCATGCAAATTTAAACGGGAAGTACTATGATTTTAAAGTTGTCATCTAATTGTAAAATTTTATTAGTCAACCATCATAAACTGATTATGACTGACACAAAATGTCAACGACAGTTACTTTTCCATCAAGTTTAAGAGATTCATCAAATTCAGTGAAATTTTTGAGTGAGTGAAGAAAACAAAAAACTATGTTATATAATATGACATTCTCATTGCAAATTTTAACCTCATTTAAATTCGATTCTTTCAGAATACAAAATCTACTCAGAATATTTACAGCATTATTTGTATTTTACCTTTATAATTCCAGTTTAGTTAGAATATTTACTTTCCTGAAGTCACTCGACAAAGACAACGGAAAAAGAAGTTGTTTCGAGAAGAGTGCAAACGTCATTATGATGAATGTCCATTGTCATCCGCAGTTCGCTGAATTTGTCGCAAAAATCAATGGCACATAAAGAATGTCCATTTTTTATCTTAAGGGCATGACTGTCCTCTTTATATATATAAAGGCTATTTCGGATTTATAACAGAAGGTAGATGTGACTTCTTCAACACTTTTTATATATCATACCCCTTTTTCAAAATAATTGTGTGTCAATGTTTTTTAATACTATAATTTCCTTACTAAGCTTGAATATTTAATACCAATTTTTTGTAACTCTTTTTTAAATACATTACTAGATTATTTATCACAATATTACTAAAGTATTCGTTTTTAAACACTTTGTTCCAGCAGCAATTCCTCTCACCAGTAAAAAGCAAAAAAATGTAATGTAGCCATGGCACATTTTTTAATACTAAGTTACTATACATTATTTTTTAAGGCTCTTTATTCTAATAAGCCCTCTCGCAATCGAATGAAAAGATTCTAATGCAGGGCCCATTTGTTATTGGTACTAAATTACTTAATTATTTGATTTTAAACATTTTATTCTTATAAGTCCTCTTACCATCAAAAGAAATGGCTCTAATGTAGACCACGGCACATTTGTTAAAACTAAATTACTAAATTATTTAATTTTAAACTTTTTATTCTTATAAGTCATCTCACCATCAAACGAAAATATTCTAATGTAGACCACGACACATTTGCTAATACTAAATTATTAAATTTTAAGTTTTTAAACTCTTTATTACTAAATTATTTAATTTTAAACTTTTTATTCTTATAAGTCATCTCACCATCAAACGAAAATAGTCTAGTGTAGATCATAACACATTTGATGATACTAAATTACTAAATTTATGTTTTTAAACTCTTTATTCTTATAAGTCGTCTCCCCCTTAAAGGAAAAGATTCTAGTGCAGACCATGACACATTTGCTAATACTAAATTACTAAATTTAAGTTTTCAAACTCTTTATTCTTATAAGCCGTGTAACCATCAAATGAAAAGATTCTAATATAGACCAGGGCACATTTAATAATACTGAACTATTTGTTTTTAAACTCTTTGTTACTAAATTATTTAGTTTTAAACTTTTTATTCTTATAAGTCATCTCAATATCAAACGAAAAGATTCTAATGTAGACAACGTCACATTTGTTAATAGTAAATTAGTAGTTTTTAAGCTCTTTATTCTAATAAGTCCTCCCATCATCAAACGAAAAGATTCAAATGTAGAGCACGGGACATTTGTTAACTCATAAAGTAGCTCTTGATGATAGACAAGCTGGCCACCCTGCTTCATATAATGTAGCTAACTCCAGGAGAATATCTTGAGAATAGTCTGGAAACTTGTGACAGAGTTAAGCGCCCTTATAATTTCCTTCCAGCATGACAGCACTTAATTTTGGTAAGTGACTCCCGTGAGGGAAATCGTGTTATGAGGCCGCCATTTAAGCCTCACGATGACTTGGGTTAATAATTGTTAGTAGGTAAGTGTCTGAAACTGAATCTGCATTTGCGATTGGAGGGCTTGTAGTCAGACAAATAGACTTAAATAGCAGTCATCGTCCTGAGGATATATTGATCGCCAGACATAAGCTTGGGTAAGACGGTCTGTGATTTGATTATGGAGGGAAATAATGTGTTAGAGGAAGTTGTAAGGGGAAATATTCATCAACTAGTGGTACCCGCACGGCTTTGCCTGTAGTGAAAATTAAAAGGTCATAATAATATTAAACTATTTGTTTTAAAACTCCTTATTACTAAATTATTTGATTTTAAACTTTTTATTCTTATAAGTCATCTTACCATCAAACAAAAATATTCTAGTGTAGATCATAACACATTTCATGATACTAAATTACTAAATTTATGTTTTTAAACTCTTTATTCTTATACTAGTGGTATCCGCTCGGCTTTGTCCGTAATAGAAAACTAAAAGGTCTTTTGGTTCGCCTGTATATTTACAATAAATGCATGGTGAATTTTCTCGCCAGTTGGCTTGTGCCCATGTTACGGTTCCACGTTATGTTAATTTCGTAATTTACTCGTCCATCTTATGATAATTTTGTTTTTATTTCTTAAAATTGGAATAGAAAAAAAAAACAAATCGAATTTTTGAAAAATCGCTTCGAGGTGCACACCCCCATGCTAAAAACTAACTTTGTGCCAAATTTCATGAAAATCGGCAAAACGGCCTAGGCGCTATGTGCGTCACAGAGATCCTGACAGACAGAGAGACTTTCAGCTTTATTATTAGTAAAGAAAAGATAAAGAAGCCGTGTAACCATCAAATGAAAAAATTCTTATATAGACCACGGCACATTTAATAATAACTATTTGTTTTTAAACCATTTGTTACTAAATTATTTAGTTTTAAACTTTTTATTCTTATAAGTCATCTCACCATCAAACGAAACTAATCTAATGTAGACCACGACACACTTGATAATACTAAATTACTGAATTTATGTTTTTAAACTTTTTATTCTTATAAGTCATCTCCTCATTAAACGAAAAGATTCTAATGTAGACCACGATACATTTGTTAATAGTAAATTATTAGTTTTTAAGCTTTTTATTCTAATAAGTCCTCTCATCATCAAACAAAAAGATTCAAATGTAGAGAACGGGACATTTGTTAACTCATAAAGTCGCTCTTGGTGATAGACAAGTTGGCCACTCTGCTTCATATAATGTAGCTAACTCCAGGAGAATATCTTGAGAATAGTCTGGAAACTTGTGACAGAGTTAAGCGCCCTTATAATTTCCTTCCAGCATGACAGCACTTAATTTTGGTAAGTGACTCCCGCGAGGGAAATTGTGTTATGAGGCCGCCATTTAAGCCTCACGATGACTTGGGTTAATAATTGTTAGTTGGTAAGTGTCTGAAATTGAATCTGCATTTGCGATTGGAGGACTTGTAATCAGACAAATAGACTTAAATAGCAGTCATCATCATGGAGATATATTGATGGCCAGACATAAGCTTGGGCAAGACGATTTGTGATTTGATTATGGAGGGAAATAATGTGTTAGAGGAAGATGTAAGTGGAAATATTCATCAACTAGTGGTACCCGCACGGCTTTGATTGTAGTAGAAAATTAAAAGATCATAATAAAGTTAAACTATTTGTTTTAAAACTCCTTATTACTAAATTATTTAATTTTAAACTTTTTATTCTTATAAGTCATCTTACCATCAAACAAAAATATTCTAGTGTAGACCATAACACATTTGATGATACTAAATTGCTAAATTTATGTTTTTAAACTCTTTATTTTTATACTAGTGGTACCCGCTCGGCTTTGTCCGTAATAGAAAACTAAAAGGTCTTTTCGTTCGCCTGTATATTTACAAATAATGCATGGTGAATTTATGGTGTATTAGAGGAAGTTGTAAGAGGAAATATTCATCAACTAGTGTTGTCCGCACGGCTTTTGCCTGTAGTAGAAAAATAAAAGGTCATTTGGTTCGCGTGTATATTTACAAATAATGGATAATGAATTTCTCGCCAATTTGCTATGTTCCTTTGCTTGCCCCTGTTACGGTTACACGTTATACAAATACAAATACAAATGTGACGACCAGCAACAGGCTCTGGGCCCAGCTAGGCTGGTCCTAGTCAATTAATTAGTCCCCAATGAAGATCAATGGCCCTCTTAAAGCTATCCACTCCCTTGCTCATTACCGCCTCTTCCGGTAAGTTATTCCAAGTGCCCACGACCCGGCTAAAGTAATAGTTTTTCCTGATTTCCAAGTTAGCCTGAGATTTAAATAGCTTAAAACAATGACCCCTTGTCCTGCTTTCCCCGCAAAAATTTAATCCATTTACATCTTTCATTTTGATAAATTTAAATAACTGAATCATGTCCCCTCTGACTCTCCTTTGCTCCAGGCTATACATGTTAAGCCTATTAAGTCTGGTATCATAATCTAAATCTGAGAGTCCCTTTACTAATTTAGTTACCCTTCTTTGAACCCTTTCCAATACAAAAGTATCTTTCTTCAGATAAGGCGACCAAAACTGAACAGCATACTCCAAATGAGGTCTTACTAAACTCCTATATAAAGGCAGAAGAACTTTCTTAGATTTGTTTGAAATAGATCTGTTGATGAACCCAAGCATTTTGTTGGCTTTGTTACTAGCAATACTGCACTGTTGACTAAACTTGAAGTCCTGATTTATAAAGACACCCAGATCCATAACATTTTCTGCCTGATTTATGACTGAACCCTGTAAACGATATCTCATACGCTTATTTCCATGACCTAAGTGTAGCACTTGACATTTCCCTACATTAACTGCCATACCCCATTTATCTGCCCACTTAGTAAAATGATATATCATGATATATTATTCATTTTCTTATTTGATGATATATTATTTATTTTCTTATTTGATGATATATTATTTATTTTCTTATTCTTATGATATATTAGTCATTTTCTCTTCCACGTTATGATAATTAGATGGGTAGAATGTTTTTAAAATCGGAATATAACAAGGACAAAATCGAATTTTTGAAAAATCGCTTCGAAGTGCACACCCCATGCTACAAACTAACTTTGTGCCGAATTTCATGAAAATCGGCCGAGCGGTCTAGGCGCTGTGCGCGTCACAGACATCCAGACAGAAGTCCAGATATCCAGACATCCAGACAGAGAGACTTTCAATTTTATTATTAGTAAAGATAAAGAAGTACTGCAATATGTTTGACAAAGCAGAAGAGAATGAAAAATCAAGCATTTTTTGAAAAATATTGGCACAGGAATAGAATTTTCAGCAAACTCCCAACTATCCACGAAATCGGGTGGCACAAATACCGCGGATAATAAAAATCGCGGATAAATCACAAAATGGCTTAAATGAGGGGGAAATATGGTAAAAATTGTTCTTCTTCAAACAGTGAAAACTTGTACAGTACAGTCAAAATGTTTGTATTTTTGCACGACAGAATTTAAGATCAATAAAAAACAAGTACAGGTAGTTATCAAAATAATGGAAACACTGTGACAAGTGTGGTGTTGGGATTCGCTACTCTGCCGTAAACGTTCTGTTAATAAAGGTACCTTCTGACTGCAATCACTCACACTGGTGAATCCAGATTGTGATTAAGTACTACTGTGGTCTCTTTTGCTGCTATTGTTCGCTTTTTAGACAGTACAATCCGCTTCAACACCCGTCGGTTTCTTTTACTGAGCTTCTTTTTCCATCCACTATTTTGCTTTTCCGAGCTTGTCCTGCCGCTCTGTGTGTATGCTGTCGTGACTTTAGATACTGTACCTCTAGAAACGCTAAAAAGTTGAGTGGTTTCAGTTACACTTGCTCCATCTAGACATGCTCCAACAATTTGACCTCTTTTAAAATTTAAGAAATCCCATATTTCACGTGCTTAAAAAAAATTCAAGACTTCAAGAACTTCCATTGAGCCACCAAATAGTACCAGAATATATACATTGCTACTTATAAGAAAAACCAGACATCTAGTTTTATTCTTTATTACTTACGAAGCACAGTCAAAAATGTCACTTTTATTCACAGGTGTTTCCATTATTTTGATAACTACCTGTATATGTACGATGAAGAAAGCACAAAAATGAGTAAATAAATTTTTAAACAATTGAGTTTAAATGAACAAATTTTCGACAAAAAAAAACAGCGATGCATATTTGATTTTTACTGCGGAAATACAGTTTCTGATTATTGATTGAGTCGCGGGTAATACGTCCCTCGGATAATCCGCTCCGGATAATCGGGAGATTACTGTACCGTTTTGGAACTGCAAGGAGAAACAACGAGTGGTTAAAGTTCCTTTCAAGATTATGGATAAAATAACTAACCATCTGTCTGTCCATCAATACTTTAGTTAAAGATTGAACTTTTACTTTAATCTTCACGCATGCATGAACATCGTTTTCTCAACTTAAATATGTTATTTCATAATATTGCACGTATGGTATTTGTGCATGGGGAGGTGATTATGAAACAAATCTTACCAATTTAAATAGAACTTATGCAAAAATTCTGAAAATAATTTATGGATCTAAATAAGAACTTGATAAAAACGATACTATTTTACAAGAGTCAGAGAAAATCTATAATATCAGTGAAATATATGCACAGAGAATATTGTATTTTTTACATAACAACAATAACTGGTTTGAAATTAATGAAAAACAATATAATACTCGAATTTCAGGTAAACAATATATAGTTATAAAACCAAATAAAACGATAATTAAAAAGCAATTCTTTTACTTGGCACCGCGGCTGTTTAATGAACTAACGGAAGCTGTTAAAAAATGAGAAGAACTTCAAAAAATATAAATAAGGGGTCAATGAATATATACAAAATAACGACATTCTATCAATAATTAACTTTTAGCTGATAAAATATACTGACTTGCCAACCGGGGTGGATTTTGTATTGTATTTTTTATACTATTGAATGTTTCAATGCGAGTTATTGTGTTTTTTTTTTCTGGAGTCAAACAGTCGAATTATTGTTTTGTATGAAATATTTATTACTTGTGTAAAATTAATTTGTAAATATTACTGTTTAATACATATTTGTGTTTGTACTCCATATTAAACCAATTAAATAACACTGCGGACAGTGCCTTTGGCGCTCTTTAGTGTTGAATTTACTACTAACTCATGTTGAACTCTAATCAAGATTTTCTTAATGTTTTGTTATGACGTTTGTAATTTATGTTTTATAATTTGTATGTTTTAACTTTACTTTATTTTATTTTGCTTACTGTTACTGTTATGTATATATCATTAGATTTACTGCCTATTTTTCACCCCACATTTTCGTGAATCGTAAATGCATCACTATACAATCTCAGAAAATACTTCAACTAAAACTATTTTTAATGACGCTGATTTAAAAACTTTTTTGACCATCAAACTCATATTGAATAGTAAAAAAGATTTTAAAACTATTCGTATAAATGTCTCTTTAAGAAATAGTAAATTTATATCATTCATCATAGTGAATGTAGTCCCATAGAGCAGTTTATGTGTCTAGACTTACAATTTTGCTCATGGGAATACTTTATGGCGACTATCAGTGCTCACGAAACAGCAAATAAATTAAATAGAAATATTATATAGCACCCCTTGGTATTTATGTAAAACTTTTAATGCATTGTGTTCAAGTATATAATAAATGTATGTTATTTGTATTCTTATCAGACGCAAATATATGTTATAAATAGCTCTGAATAATAGTATTTTCGCTTTAAGTTTGATAAATGTGTAAGTACATATTATACTTTACAAGTATAAAATTTACGAACAAACCCCTTTTCACTGTAATTTTGACAAATGGTATATACGTCAATGATGATAGCATTCTCATTTCGTTTTTCTGGTAATAGTTTTATTTAAGTTTGCATGTTTCAAATTTTTATCAAAACAACAATTCATTATCGAGTATGTTAGTCTAAAAGCATATTCGTGGCACTTTTAAATAGCGTTTTCTTACACACTAAAGAAACATTAAAATGAGCGTTTTGACTGCTATTTCAGTATTTGCCATTAGAGAAGTTTATTTCTCAGACAGAAACCAACTTTGAGACTTACATTTCTTCTTTTTTTAACTAAATGAATAACCGTTTAAGAAAATATATCTTACTTAATATTTTGTTTGTTTGCTTTGCGTTTTGTGGCTGGGTAACTGGTGCCAAACGAAACTTATTTAAGGCGGAGTTCCTAGAGAAATGCTGCCTTTCAGAAGAACATTAAAAAATTGCATCTTTTAGCATATATATAGCTAGTTATAGCTTATCTTTAGCTATAGCCTTTCTTTTCAGCTTATTGAATACAAATATGAGAAACTCCTAACGAGCAATTGAGGTTTTTTAACACGCTTTTATTAGCTTCACCTGTATGTTTGTATGTATATTGTAACGGAAACTTGCAGCTCAAATTTCGCCCGCTTCCTGCGAACGGATTCTTTTGAAGTTTGGCACGCGAACTCAGACCCGATGACAATGCAATATTCTATAATCATATTAATTAATTAACTCTTTTAATTGTTAGTTTCTTCCAATTTTAATCAATATTTTGGCATAAATCCAACAAAGTGAAAAAGAAAATATTTTTAAAAATACATTAAAAAATGCTCTCAAAAATTATTTAAAAATATCTACAAAAACCTTTTATTTTTCTGCATCAGACAAAATTTGTTCCAATGTTCCAAGGTAATTAGAACATGAAATATAATTGTTTTTAACTAATTTCATGCCAAAATTTAGGTGAGCCTTCAATTGGAAATTCATTGCTGATCAGACCATTGTTGAACAAAACTTTTATTCAAATGCATCTCAAATTTATGAATTCCGCAAACATACAATATGACTCACAGTAGCTTCCCATCGGGGTGCCCTTGTCTTAACTTTAAGATATTACCTCGCACTCCTTTTATAAATAATTTCGTCGCCTGATAATTCTCCAACATAAGACTAAAAAACGGAAAAATAAAACAATAGTTTAAAAAACTAAACACGTTTTCGTAACAAAATGAACTAAAAAGTGAAAAATAATCTTTGGATGATAGTAGTTGACCAATCACTTAATTTAAATGTAATACAAAAAAGCGTGGAGGGCTTCTCATCAGTTGTCTTGAATTTCTTCCATTTGTTGTCCATGCAAACATGTAAATAGACAGCACCCTACGCTTTTTTGTATTACATTAAAATTAGGTGATTGGTCAACTACTATCATTCAAAGGTTATTTTTCACTTTTTAGTTCATTTTGCTACGAAAACATGTTTTCTTAGTTTTTTAATTTTTCCTAAAAATGAAAAGGAAAGAAACATCAAAGCAGTGCTTTAACGAATGGGTCTGACTTTTATAAATTACATATCTGTTAGAAGAGTTTTATGAGCTAACATGTTTCAATTTATGGATTTCTCAAATATTATTTTATTAAAAGATATATGATATTTTTATTCATTGTAAATTCAAGGGGAGTCGATACCCAGAAACCTTTAAAATATTCTTTCAGTGTTTATACATTCAAAATATTCAAATCAAGAGCTCTCAAGTGTTTCTAAGTAGTTCTAAGTAGTTCTAAGTGTTTCTAAGTAGATCAAAAGTAAGTTAATTGAAATATTAATAGGACAGAATGGATTACAATGAACGTAAAATTTTACTTTCAAACGCACTTTTCCCTAAACTTACTTTTTTCAGAAAACTACTTTACATATAACTTTGAAATTTAATTTTTTTTACATGTTCATAATCATACTGAAGTGCAATTTTTGTTTTAGGATTCCCTGTTTTTTTCTAACCAGCTGTTTTTATCGTTATAACGGTCTTTTCTTTCATTCAAAAAGTGATTATTGATTACATTTTAATAAACCATGAAACGAAGAGAAATGCCTTAAAATTAAATTTTGGTAAGTTTTTCGAAAACACTGAAAATTGTGAGTATCAAGGTAGGCACAAGGTGTCCTACCGATGAATTTTATTGAATACTAGTGGTACCCGCACGGCTTTGCCCGTAATAGAACATTAAAAGGTCTTTTGGTTCGCCTGTATGTTTACAAATAATGTATGGGGAATTTTCTCGCCAATTGGCTTGTGCCCATGTTACGGTTCCACGTAATGATAATTTCGTAATTTACTCGTCCATCTTATGAGAATTTTGTGCTTAAAATTGGAATAGAAAAATAAAAACATCGAATTTTCGAAAAATCGCTTCGAGGTGCACACCCCCATGCTACAAACTAACTTTGTGCCAAATTTCATGAAAATCGGCCGAACGGTCTAGGCGCTATGCGCGTCACAGAGATCCTGACAGACAGAGATCCCGACAGACAGAGATCCCGACAGACAGAGATCCCGACAGACAGAGATCCTGACAGACAGAGGGACTTTCAGCTTTATTATTAGTAAAGAAAAGATAAAGATAAAGTTTGTGCATAAAATTTACCGATCGATAAAAATTGTAATTTTAAAAAAAAGTTGAAAATTTATACATGATTCTTGATTTCTTTATTTTTTTTTAATTATTTTTTTTTTTATTTTGGAAGTGAAACATTTATAGCGAAAACTTAGAAATTAGAAAACTTACAATTTTTTAACTGCAGCCAAAAACAATGAAAAATAATTGCAATTATGCAGCTAAAATACTTCCGCTTAGTTGTTGCCAAAAACTATGAAAAATATTAAAAATTACAAAGTTAGTTTTGTTGACAAATTAATTTCGAGGCTGGACTTAAGCAGGCATTTATTTGTGGATTTAAACTTTTTCAACAACATCCGGTTTCTTTGATTCAAGTGAAGTCATCAGTTTTAAAGCGTAATCCACATTGCTTAAGTCCAGCCTTGCAGTTAATTTTAAAAAAGTAACTTTATATTTACTAGTATTTTTCATCGTTTTTGGCAACAATTAAAAAGTAGATTTCGAGTACTGTTTAGTTTTTTCGTTGTTTACCGTCCATTTATTTCATTAAAATACACAATTTTGTTAAGAATATGTTTAAGTCAGCTGCAGAAAGAACAAGAGCGTGGCGTGAGAGAAAAACGTCCTGGTGAATCAATAGTTTAGAATATGAAAAAAGATAGAAGTTTCACTTCTATCGTATGTCTTAACGACAATTCTTGTTTTGTTTGATTTTTTTTTTACATAGGGAAACATGGGGCAAAGTGAACTAGCGGGGCAAAGTGAAATGTTGAAATATTTACTCTGCTTTTAGTTCCACATGTCTGGTTTTATTTTAACTACGTAGTACCATATGTAGTCTATTTCAGTCAAGAAAAAAATACCGCCGAAGATTAAAGCATCTGGTAATATAGTCAATTTTGAAAAATTGGTACTCATATTGTAATATTTTGTTGTAGGTCAAACATTATTTTTGTTACTATAAAATGATAAAGGTCTTGTTTTTAACATTTTAAATATTAATTGAGACCTCCTAATATGCAATGCAGAATTATTTTAGCTAATATTAAGCTTATTTGTATTTTAAATAAATTGTACAGTTAGTCAAGTACATGCGGGACAAAGTGGATGGGACAAAGCGAAATAAATTGTTTTATTTACTCACTCAATCATCTATTTATATAAAAATGAAGTTTGGTAAATTTGTTCCCTAAGATCTCAGAAACTACCCGGCAGATTTGGCTGAAACTTTCACCGTTTGTTCAGTTTGGTACTGGGAAGGTTTATAGCCCAGTTCGAAAAAAATCCGAATGATAGTTCCCTTTTTATTCCAATTTTAGTCCCAATTTTCGCATAAATGCCCCAATATGGGGGTGGAAAAAAACGTGCACATATTAACATTATATGTCCATCGAAAGCGCCAATTTTTCTGCTGAAGATAGCATCTGTTCGAAGTTTCTAAATTGTATAAAAAACGAGTTATGAGCTTTTTTGTTCCCTGTTCGAAGGCTTTCATCAACCCAAGTCATTATTTAGTGTGTCATCTCAACTCCCAAGAATTGTTGTATTGTTGAATATTTTTGCGTTTCGTCTGACTTTTTGAGGCTTTTCTCAAGTCAAATCTTAAAGTAACGTTTTTCCACAAGATTGGCTAAAAATAAATGGATTTGGCTGATCATTTTACTTTTAAACGGAACTTATGTAATTAATGATTTATTATTATTATTTATGCTGATTGGACACTTGCTCACTATATTCAACCAACCAGCAGAAAAATCGCCAGAATTTTTATCGCCAATCAAAGATACTTTAAAAAAAAAAAAAAAAAAAAAAAAAAAAAAACTGTGTAAAATAATTCAACAACTAAATTAGGCAAATCCATAAACCGCATAAAAACTTCCATTAATTTTTCTTTTTGCACGATTTCAATCAATCGCCAAATTTTACTACTTTTTTTGGAAACATTTCGGATGAAACTGTTTAGCGCCATTTTATTTTGACCAAAAGTATCTCAGCATCTGGCAACAATATTTCTATAATAAAAATTAGTAAGGAGGGGGAGTATTATCGAAAGTGTCCCAAAATGATTCTCGCAAATTTGGTAAAATTTTAAACCGCACCAAGTGCCCACAAAAATTGAAATTTCCCAAAATAACTAAAGCAAGGGTAAGTGGAACACTGGCGGCTACATTTTTTAAAACAGTTCGTACATCAATAGCCATACAGAGAAGGTTTTAGATTTAAAAAAAAAGTACTAACAGATAAATCTTTTTAAACATGTAAAGTTCAATTTCCTGTTTCGGAAATTCTTCAAATTTGTATATGCTTAAATGTTGTGCTTTCGTTTCTAATTGAATACTATTTTGTTCTTAATACTTATTGCTATTTTAGTTTAATGAGTGAGGAAGCAGCTCGATTTTTAATCACGTCAAAAAGGTTTGTTTTAAATTCTTTAGCTTAAAACAGAAAACAAGGGCAAGTAACGATTGTTTCTCATAATTATTACTGACCCAGGCAACGCCGGGTATTTTTGCTAGTTTAATATAAATCACTTTCGTTTTCATTCAGTAATTAATTCATTTTCGTTCCTTTATTTAGTTATTTCCTTATGGATTTACTCATTCATTGACTTATTTTGTTATTCATTCATTCTTTTACTCGCTCATTTGTCTTCGTATATTATTCAATTAATTATTCGTTTATTGTTTCGTTATCTTTTCATTGATTCATTCAACCTTTCATTTATTGATTCTTTTGATCAAAAATATGCTTTATAATCGAATAGAAAATATTTCATTAGAGAAATATTATATTTTTCACTTTGCACCATGAAAAAAAAAGGGAAAATTTTCCACTTTTTTTTAAAAAGACTCAAATTCACTGCCGAAACTTAAAAATAAAAAAAAAAAAAAATACTGTCTCAACAAAAGTTTTATTATGAAATACAATGTTTTTTCTTTGTGTACTTTAATTTTTAAAACAGGTTTTTGATTTGTTCACTTTGAAAAAACTTAGTCATTTTAACTATTTCACTATGCTCCACATTCCCATATATATATATATATATATATACATATATATATATATACATACATATACATATATATATATATACATATATATATATATATATACATATATATATATACATATATATATACATACATATATATATACATATATATATATACATATATATATACATACATATATATATATATACATATATATATATATATACATATATATATATATATATACATATATATATATATATATATACATATATATATATATATATATATATATATACATATATATATTTATATATATACATATATATATATATATATATATATATATATATATATATACATATATATATATATATATATATATATATATATTTTTTTTTTATTTTTTTTTTTTTTTTGAGCAATCACGATTGCTTATTGTTCTCATTTGACTGTTTTTATGTCCTTTGATTTTATTTTCCCTCCGCACCATCACCGTCGACCGGGTCCTCACGATGCTGCTCCTATAGCGAAAGCCGTCACCAGGTTGCATCCATGTCCTACACACACGCGCATACATACACAACTACACACACACACGCACACATACACACACACAAATACATGAACACACATACACCTAAACACACATACACATACGCATACATACAGACACTTACACATACACACACACCTCAACATACACACAACTACTCGCACATTCATGCATACATACAGACACCTACACACACACATACAAAAACATACACACACATACACACAACTACCCACACATTAATGCCTGCACACAGACACAAACACATATGGATAAACACACATACACATACCCCCCCACACACATTCATAAACACAACTACCCACACACTTATGCCAGCACACAGACACAAACACACATGCCTACACACACATACGCATACCCTCTACACACAAACACACATATCCCCCACACACAAACACACACGCCTACATACACACACTCGTGATTGCGAAAAACATAAATTGATATCAAGATGTCAAAATTCATTTTTTTTTTTTTTTTTAAATCTTACCTTATCACGTTTTTTCCCCATTGGTACAATAATAGCTAAAAGCACGTAGATGGCGCTAACATCGAAAAAAAATGGCATCTATGAATGGAAAAAAGTACAAGGAGCACCACGAGGAAGTTTTGAAAGTAAACTTCCCAAAAACTTTGGTTTTTAACTCCTATTGCCAATTCTAATGTGACAGTTTTTGTCATTATAAAGACTTGGACAAATCCACATCCACAGAAGGTATATAGTGAATTCTGTTTACGCTCGTGCCTGGCACGAACTTGAAAAAAGTCCAAATCTTTTCAGAACAAGAAGAAAGGTGGACACGCAGAAGGCTGAGGGTTCTGTACAGTTAAAAATGAAAATCCCATCTGGCAGCACAACTGTACATAAAAGAACGAAAAACAATTTGAACACTTTGCCTGAAAATGCATACATTCTTGTTTTTACTTTTTCTTCTTCCTTACGTTTTGGGATGAAAAATAACAGAAAAATATTTTTGTTGCCTCATGAATTAAATATCTTAATTTTGTAATCAGTTCTCTGAATAAAATACTAGTTTTTGCTCGTCACACAAACCTCCTGGCAAGAAAAGAGTTCAACTTAACATAAAGAACCATTGATGCATCGCTGTATCAAAAGAGAATAAACATTATTTTTCAATAAAACATTCATTAAGTAGTTGGCTGTAATGAGCTTTCTTTGTTGTGGAGTAAAGAGTATCTCATTTTGCGTCTAATTTATTCTGCGGAGCATAAAAAATACCGAAAAAAACACGTGGCAACTACTATACAAAGTTGAATTTTGTCTTTTAAGCTAAGTAGAAAAGGAACATTCATTGCTACAAAAATTTTCCACAATTATCCTCTTACTGAGAAAAAAAATTCGAAAAATGTACTAACGTTTCTCGCCTCTTTTACAACAAACTTAACAAATGATCTCCTCTTTCCTTTACAAAATGATTTCACGAAAAGTGAAAAACTTGGTTTCCACGTTTTGTTGATTTTTTTTAAATCTACTGTTCATATTTTTGGTACTTTTTAGAAAACTTCTGGGGGCTTTTTTCATTATGATTATAATAACGTGAAGGAATACATTATCGAAATTACTTGATGGTAGTTTTCTACGGAGAATGATATCATTAAGTATCAGGTGTAAATATATTATTTTTCAACAATTATGGGAAAACCACCTGTACTGGGCCACTGCTTGAACTGGATCTCAGGCATGAAAACTATCACAAAACTCTGTGCCACATTTTATTAAATGAAGCTTTAAGTCTGCAGGTAACTAAGACTATCGTCAGTCTTCAAATTACCTAGTCTGTGAAACAGCGCAACTTATGTTTAATACTTTCGATAAACAGTTGAATTCTACTTTAAGTTCTTCTACCTAGTTGAATATAAAGAACTGTAAACAGAAGTGAGGGTTGTTATAGTATTATAAATGGTACTTACAGGGTGTCCACTGTCAAGCAAACGACTCCCTGGTTTCAAAATTAAATATCTCGAAAACAAAGGACGATATGATAATAAAATAAACGGTATGTTTATTGTAAAACCCATAAAAATCATCTACAGGAACTTGTAAATTAGTTGTAAAAAGTTCCAACAGGTGGCGCTGCACGCTGTGATTGCAATAAAAGTCGCCATAAACAGTGCTGCGAAGAGGTTTGACGATAATTTCTAGCGTATATGTAAGCATATCTGTGAGACTAAACTACTGCTGAAACAACTAACCTCTTCGCAGCACTATTTATAGAAACTCCTATTGCAACTACAGCGTGCAGCGCCACCTTTTGGCACTTTTTGAAACTAATTTCCAAGTTCCTGTATATGATTTTTATGGGTTTCACAGTAAACATAACGTTTATTTTATTCCAGTATCCTCCTTTATTTCCTAGCTATTTAATTTTGAAGCCAGGGAGTCCTTTGCTGGACACCCTGTAACAGGCATAACAATAATGTGCATGCAGTATACCAGACAGCCCGGTTATCACATTAAGAGACTGCAGCTTCGTTCTAACTGGAGCTTATTAGTCTAGATTCGTGAATAACCGAACTGGAGGCAGATGTCATCTTATTGAAGCTGAGAGTGCCAACAAACTGGTAGATAAATTTATCTCACCAGCGAATATCCGCAGCATGGTGTGTTTCGACTCGGGAATTGAAGGTAAAACTTGGGTATTTAGCAGTAGGTTACCGCCCCAAGCCAGGGATAAGGCAGAGCTACATGAAATACACCGCCAGCTCAGTCAATTCCAGCCGAGGACTGCAGTTTAGTGCTTATTAGCACTCATCAGCCCGGCATAGGAGTGACTGAGCTGGAGATGGAAAACCTCTTAAGGAAGCCTAGAGTGCCAAACAAACTGGTATCTAATACAGAATTAGCACTGACCAGATGAGTGACCAAAGCAATGGTTCGGTTCAACTCGAAAATTGAACGCGAGGCAAGGTATATTCAGTAAGTTACCGCCCCAAGCCAGGGATAAGGCAGAACTGCTTGCAATATTCCAGACAGCAAGGTTATCATGAGTTCTAATAAAAACGAAACTGCAGTCTCTGCATATGATTACCGGCCTGGTTTTGTATATTGCGTGTAGTTCTGCCTTAGCCCTGTCTTAGAGGTGGTAACTTACTACAATAATAATAATGTTCAAATAACACACGACATTATGAACCTGTTCTGTAGTTCTTCTTTAGCTCTGTCTTAGAGGTGGTAACTTACTGCAATAATAATAATGTTCAAATAACACACGACATTATGAACCTGTTCTGTAGTTCTTCTTTAGCTCTGTCTTAGAGGTGGTAACTTACTGCAATAATAATAATGTTCAAATAACACACGACATTATGAACCTGTTCTGTAGTTCTGACTTAGCCCTGTCTTAGAGGTGGTAACTTACTGCAATAATAATAATGTTCAAATAACACACGATATTATGAATCTTGTTAGCTAGGTATTAGTAAAAGAATAAAATATGACACATTGTTCTATATTTGATCGACAGTTATTTCCTATAATAGATCCGGTTGCGAAAAAAAACACCGCTTCCTCTAAAAAAGCAAAAAAATAGCGAAAAGATCCAAAGTGACAGTCAACAAACGGAAAAATACCGTGGAGCCTCGTTTTCTTACAACTTATATGTTACTTACGTTCTAAGAATCGGAGAAATTATGAACATAATTAACTGAGGCTGTGAGAAGCAAAGAGATGTTAAGTGCCAAGATGAAAGATTTGAAGAAACCAGTACAAATGGTTGGAGAGCCTCTTCCCTGTTTCGGGGCAAGAGATGGAACTAGTATTCTTGGTAAATGTTGCTATACATGAGAATTTAGAAAAAATTTCAATGGGAGTCGAACTAAGATCTGAATTTTTTTTTTTACAATGGGGCTGTATAAGAGGCATCAAGTCATAACCAGACCTTGTGTGCTCCCCAACAATGCATCAGTCTTTCGTATGTCACCATTAAGGCGCCGATGTATGACACGGTAGTGATTTCGACGCCCAGTTTCCACCAGATGGAGGCACCTGGGCTCTCATTTGATGCGAAATTGCACTAGGAATTTAATTTAGCCGAGGGACATTCTAAGCCAAACGAATATCCCAAGGGATCTTTTACATGCCGCATAATCATACGACATGGGCGCTGAAGATTTTCTGCATCCCAAAAATCCACCGACTGGTCACCCAGGTCAGAACCTGGGTCCCCAGGTGTAGAAGGCCAGCGCCAAACCATCACGCCACCAGACGGCAGATCTGAGCTTTAAATGCGTTTTGCTCGAAACTTGAAAAAGTTCTGCTCCATCCCTTCGATTTTCACTGCCACGATTCATCTGGCGGAAAAAAAAAAAAAAAACTCAGCCCTTTTTCGATTTGTATGGAAACCAAAAATGATTCTTTCTTACACTCAATCGAAAATGTTAGATGAAAATTAAGAGTAAAATTGGAAAAAAAGGGAAAAAATTGAATTTCAAAATATAGCTTTTTTTATGACAATTTGAAGGACTTTTGAATATCATTTACGGAAAAAGCGGAAGTATATATAGTAGTAAGATTTTTTAACTGTCCATGATTAACAGTATCACAAATGTTTGATGTGACTTCCTTTCGTTACTGTGCAAATTTCCCATCGGTAATTCGGTTCTTTCCCTACCTATTGGTGGCGACATTTTGTCTGGATATCAAGTGAGAGATTCAACAACTTCTTGTATCCATTCCTGAACTAAAACCAAGAGTACGTACTGCAACTAATTTGATCCACGGAAAGCTGCTGATACCGATCTATGGCAAGAACTGATACATGTATACTGGTGGGGCATTTGCAGAGCAACAAAAGGAAGTGGCATCGAACATTTGTTTATCTATATATATATAAATGAATGTTTGTCTGTATGTTATCCATGAACTCAAAAACTACCTGGCAGATTTGGCTGAAACTTTCACCGTTTTTTATTTTTGTACTGGGAATGTTTATAGACCAGTTCGGAAAAAATCCGATCGATAGTTCCTTTTTTATTCCAATTTAAGTCACAATCCATTGGATAAATACGAATAAAATTAACTCGCGTGAAAAATCTCATTGATAAGAAGTTAGCTGTTGCCATTTTTCTTGAGTTTGAACAAATAAATTCTTTCTTTATTGTTTTATGGCTTTTCATGCAACGGGGGGATTTAAAACTTTTTCTATTTCATATTTTTAGCGATTGATTGATCTTGCAAACTGCGTGAGTACAAAATTTGAGTATAGTCACGGCTTCACTTGATACCTGGACCGATTATTATGAAAATTGCTATATTTATGTATTTTTTAACGGAGAAGGTGCATAATATGCTCATTGAAGCCACTCGCCACCAGGTGGCACTGCAGAGTAACATCTTCTGCTCCGTTCAACCGATTGTCATGAAAATCAGTATAATAATGTTTTTTTTTTTTTTTTTTTTTTGGCGTAGCAACGCGCGTCGGGTACAGTTAGTATGGTATATTTTTAGATTTTCTTATACGACAACAAAATGTACTTTCAATGAAAAAGATCAAACCGCTCACTCCTTTCAAAAACGTCATAAGTCAAAAATTTGCAATTTTGATCTATGCCTTTTTTTTTGAACGGCCATAAATGAGTGGCATATATCTGCAATACCTAAATTTCTATAATTTAACATTTCACCATTAGAGAGAAAAAGTGTCGCATTTGCTTTTTCAAGGAATTTTGGAAAGTTCTTTCCAAGAATGTCAAATCTTGGGTTGTGCTTGATCCATTAAGCATGAAACATCTGTCGTTTAGTGAAAGATGATATTATTTATTCCGAAAACAGTATTGCGCACAAAAAGAGCATTTTCAATTCTTATTTTTTACTTAAGAACGCGCTATTTGCATTTATGTCGGTATTGCCGAAATTCTAAGGGAAACAATTAGTAACAATAATTACACATTTTGAGATATTTCAATTGGTATCTATCTTTGAAATTTAGTGAAATGAATGTCATAAATAAAACGCAACTTTTTAAAACTTAGACTGTTTACCTTTTTTGTTCATGAAACAAAGAAAAAACACCAGATTTTCTTAAAAAACACCTTATGCGTTATAAAAAGTTCAAACAGTAGCTTTACGGGTATTTCAAATTTTTTTAAAGTAATTTTCAATGAATTTCTTTGAAATTTTCAGCATAGTTACATGATACTAATACCAATTCAAATACGAAATTTAATTGAATTATTTTAAATTTAATTTTTTTAATTTAAATTTAGATTTTATAACGCTTTTGTCATATTACTCCTTGCGATTGAAATTTCATCAAAATTATTAAATAGTACTAGCTAAATATGATACGTAAAGCAACCGAAAATAGAATGTTGGAATTACTTTTTCAAAATTTTGTAGTAAAGATAAATAATAGAAAAAAAAAGGCGAAAACTAGACTTTTTCGGTAAAATATGTTCATATTTCAATAAAATATAGCAAACATACTCCACAAAACTAATCTAACAGAAAAACCTTTCTCAACAAAATGTTAACAAACCACTTAAATACTTGGCATAAAATCCTTCAGCAAATTTAAATAATAATTCGTTTGCGAGGAGCAGTTTGAATTTTGTAATTATGTCGAAAATTAGGTTTTGAGAAAATCGACATTTTCTGTTTTACTATTGCAAATTTCATTATTGAATAAAGAATTTAGTTTTTAATACAAATTCACCACAAATAAGGTCTAATGATTCATTTGAAATAGTATTAGTATTAAAAATATAAAACATTATATGAATTTTTTACTCATGCATTTTATATGCTTTTTTATATGCATTTTTATATGAATTTTTAAGTTAAAAAAGGGACGTGGTTCAGACAAAAAGTGTCATAACTTCGCCAGTTTTCTACCGATTCAATTCTCTCTCTTTTTTTTTTTTTTTTTTTTTTTTTTTTTTTTTTTTTTTTTTTAACGGTTTAGCTAAAGGTTTTACAAATATAACTAATGAAAAATCGTTTGACCAATTTTATCTCTCTGAAAGCCCCTTATCGCCTTGAAATATAGTTTTACTACATGAAATCGCTCTGCTCAAAAATGATGTTTCTTGAGATATGAGGCTGTTGAAAGGAGTGAGCGAAATGCGCTTTGTGGTAAAATATGATTAAGAGGAAAAACCAACGTAAATAAAGCACTAATTATCAAGAAAATACAGCATATAGCTATTTCAAGACTGCAATGGAGCATCTTCATCCGTGCAAAAAAACTCACCACGCAACGTAAAAGTCGAGAGAAAACAGTTCCTCCACCATTTTCTTGTGTGCTGAACTTTTTAGCACTGATGAAAATCCTCCATCTAGCCATGAAATTACTATAAGGGTCATTCTCCATAAAACATAACTTTTGAACGCAAATATTTTTCTATTTCGAAATCTTTTGTTTTCTTTTTTTTTTTCCTTCTTACATGAAAGTGTTACCTACTAGAAGTAACCTTAAACAATGGCCTAGCTAAGTTCCAATTATTTTACTCATAAGTAAAAAAAATAAAAAATACCTCGTTCATAGAAATTAAAAAAAAAAAAAAAGAAAAAAACTTTTAATGTTTAAAAATCGAGGCCAACTAAATTTCAAAGTAGTGATTTTGTTAATTGTGCAAACAATTAGTTATTTTAATGATTATAATGGGAATATAATATTAAGCTGTCTTAATAAAAGTACGGCTTAATTAGTAGTTTCAAATGTATTTAAAAAAATAATATTTAGTAAATTTGAGGATATACTGGAAATTTATCATTTTGGTAGAATGCCCATTATTGATGTATTTCTCCTCCATCATTTATTTTCACCTCAGAAATAATGTAATTGATAAGGTCTGTCACGTGGTGAGATTCAAGGAGGTGAAGAATTGTCCATTAATATAGGCCTAATAGATACATTTTTCAGAGCAAATTTTTTTTCTTCGTTGCTACAATCTGCACATGTTAAGTATATCAAAACATGTTCACTTTTTTTTTACATTAATTTACATTGCTGAAATGCAAGTTCACGGAGGAGAAAAGTCAGAATAACCATACTCAGTTTTTGAAGCAAAATCTGTTTTTTTTTTTTTTTTTTTTCCCCCGTCAAAAATTTCACAACTTCAACTATGGCTGAAAATAAACAAGGGGGTTCCCTTGTATCATGGAAAATAAAATTTGATCTCCTTACTGTCACGTGTTAACGAGGAATGACATTTTGTGTTTAGGTAACGGAGGTGAGAATTTATTGTGTGACATGACTCCTTGTATTTCTAAAATAAACTAAAACACAATATTAAAAAAGTAAATACACTTAAACAATTAGTGCTTGAGACACTTGTGAAAGGAATAATAAATAAATAATTATATACTTTTAACTAAACAAAGTATTAAGCAACATAAACAGCCACACAAGGTGTGTGATATGCCACGGATGTGAGAATTCACATGTTGTAACCCAAAAATATACTAAAATAAAAATTATTATTCAAAATTGGTGGCAGGTTTAAATAAGTATATTTTTGATGAAATTAAAAATCATTGTTAAATGAATTGTTCTTTAAAGTTTTTACTGTAAAAGGCGTGTGACAGAAAAATTACACTTTTTGAAGAATGACCCATCTGTATTTTCATGATGGTTTGCGCTCTATTTTATTGGTTGGTTTTTCACTTTAATTACTACATGTTACTATTGTTATTTTTTCTCGTAAATTGCATTCAATGTGTCACAATTTTTGCTGAAATAATCCGTAGATACACTGTATTTTACGCAGTTATTAATAACTCTGTATTACTACGATATGGTAAAATTATAAACTAAAAACGTAAACAAATATATCCAAACTAAATAGCTTAGTTTGTTAGTTTGCCTCATTTATTAAAACAGCTATAAAAAATGTTCTTTTTGCCACACTTACAAAAAATTTTAAGCAAACCTATGTCTGTTTAAATTTAACTTTTTTTTTCTTATCGCCGTTATTTTTTCCCATGGTAGCAACACCCTTCAACAAGCGTTTTTCTTTGCATTGATTTTCAATAACAAGATTAAAAATTAATACTCTAAGACAAGAGGACATCTTAATGTAACGAATTCTCTCACTGATACTTGTTATTTTTTGTGTTTATATCCAACAATAAAAGTAAATCTTACAGCTGTTATTCTAATAACCTTGATTAATGTATTAAAATTTAATTAGTGTCCGTTGTTGATTCACTTTGGTCTTTTCTTCCTCTAAATGAAAATAGTTCTTCAGTAATTACGTTCAGCCATCAAGGTATTAAACAGCCAATGTTGTTTTCTGATCTTTTTTTTTTCTTCGGCGTCATATGAAAATTGTTTTTTCATATTGTAATTAGGATTTTCGCTTTTCAAGAAGACTAATTCTTCAAAATTAAGCTTTTAACGTATGCAAGACATGGTTTGATTTATGTTTCTTCAAAAGAGCTTTTGATACTTTGCTAGCATTTCAAATTAATTACTTTATTTAAATATTAAGTAATATTCAAATTAAAACTTTATTGGTGGCTTTCAAAATAATGGTTAGAATAATAGTAGTTCTAATAATAGTAATAGATCCCCTTAGAATTATTTCTTTAGCTATTCAATTTCAGCTATTAGAGGCAAATATTTAAAATGTTGTTCCTGAAGAATCACGAGTCAATTTAACTAAATGAGACAATAAAAATGCCCAAACAGGTCATAAATCTAAATGAGAGATCGGTATTATAGACTACCATATACCTTTTTAATAAAAAAATAAAAATCTGCAGATCACCAAAAATGCATACTGTAACTGAATGTGAGGAACTGCCGCTTGCAAAAGAAATAGTTTTTAGAAAAGTTACAAATGAAAGTTTTTATGAAATAGGTGGTTAATTGGGAACAGGTAGTTTAAACCGCAGAAACAATTTAATACTCAGTTTCTGTTGTTGACTTGAAGCCTATGGCTCTTTATTTACTTCCTTTTTCATAATAAATGAAGTATTGTATTCGCGAAAAAAATTTCACTCATATCTGCTTTAATTTCCATTTTGCTCGCTCCTAAATGAATATTGGATAATTTTTCGACCCGACAACACGTGCATACATACCTAAGAACGTATGGAAGCCCGAAATATACATTTTGACTATCCCCGAGTTAATTACAACGAGCTTTCTCGTGACGTTCGTATGTAGATATTTATGTGCGTATGTATCTCGCATAATTCAAAAACGGCATGCCGTAGAAAGTTAAAATTTAGTATGTAGACTCCTAGTGGTTTCTAGTTTTGCACCTCTCCCTTTGGTTGCATTCGGGCGTTCCAAAAGAGGTCTTTTGCACCTTTTTGGGGAAAATCAGTGTTAATATCAATGCTTACTCAAGGGTTTTTTTTTTGAGCAATTACGATTGCTTATTGCTTTCACTTGACTGTTTTGATGTGCTGTCATTTTAATTTCCCACCAGCACCCTCTGCAGCATCACCGTGGACCGGCTCCTCACGATGCTGCTCCTATAGCGAAAACCGTATCCAGGTTGCATCCATATCCTACACTTACACGCATACATACACGCACCTACACACACGTACAAACACATACACACACATACATACACCTACACACATACACAAACACATACACACACACACCTACACACAACTACCCACACACTCATGCCTACACACATACACAAACACATATGCTTACACACACATACTCATTCCCCCCACACACACACCCAACACTCATACACACAACTACCAAACACTCATACCTGCACACAGACACAAACACACATGCCTACACACATACACATACCCCCCTACACACAAATACACATACCCCCCCACACATAAACACACACACTCGTGATTGCGAAAAACATAATTTGAATTCAAGAGGTCAAAATTCAAATTATTATTTTTTTTCCAATTTGGCGCTATTTATAGAGTTAACCTTTGAATCATGCTAAACTTTCCGAGACTGGGAAAATTAATCTTTGTAAAATGCTTTTGGTTCGTGTTTCCTTGCTTACTCCAACGCACTATTATCATTTATTGGCATAAACGTCATGTGATGCACACATCAGCTCGGGTTGTTTTTTTCCCCTTGTCCTGTTCTTTGAGGTGATCAACTTTTTTCTTTATGTTTCCAGGCTATCATAGAAGAAGATTCAGAGCTTTCTTGCCATTATTTGACTTCATCTTTTTTGGAGGAGTTGGTATATGAGTGGGACACAATTTGTGGACAAAGACGTATCAGGGACACCCCTTTAGGACTTTTAGAAGAAAAGGGGATCAGGGTTGAGTTGGGTCAGATATCAGATGTAATATGCTGAACATCGATGCTCAATTCACATAGGAACTAGTAAAATAAAATATCTAGACAACTGTGGAAACTCTTTAAAATCTCATAACCCCGAAGTATAGTGTGACGATTACTAGGACTACTACAAGCAGTCAAATCTCACTGTCAGGGCTGTGGAGTCGGAGTCGGAGTCGAAGAGTCGGAGTCGGACTGATTTTGGGGTAAAGGAGTCGGAGTCGGAGTCGTTAGAAAACATGCCGACTCCAACTCCGACTCCGGACTTCTTTTTTTCTTTCCTTTTCACTGACTCCCCTTGCATTTTTTAAAAACTGACTACCAATTGGTTCGATTAGATGCATAAAAAGATACTAATGAGAAAATAACTGCCATTATGGCAATCAGCTAGCTTGAATGCTTACCGAACTTTCTGTAGCCGTCCCCTAATTTGCTTGCTTTTTAACTTAACTAGTAGCAACTGTCAGCAAATGGTTTTGTTGCCTAACATTTTCAAGTAATCACTTGCAAATAAAAATAGAAATACAGTGTTTTGTTCGATCTCAGTTATAAAATAGTAAAAGAAACGTAACAAATTAGTCTGTCAAGTCCCGTAGCTAAGGTTGAAACGTTTAAGGGTGATCGGCAACTTCAAAGAAGTTCTGGCACGAAAGCACGAATCCAAAAGATTCAATGAAATTATCTAATGTTTCTTTCTTTATTAAGACTATTTCTATAAGCTTGGTTCTCGCTAAAAAGTATGGAACAAAATAAATGTAAATGATTTCTTGATTACAACACTCAATAATTGCAGTTAATCTTAAAATCTTCATAATAAGATGAATTCTAAAGCAGCCAATAAAATTTAAATTAAAAATTTAGCGAAGAAGAAATATAGATATAGTAAAAGCTATTCGTATAAATTTGTATGCCGCCGCATATTGTGTAAAATTAGCTCCTGACGTATATGTGCCCTATTTTCGTTGAAATTTTGTTGATAAAATATAATTTAAAATATATTCGTGAAAATTTTCAGAATTAAAATATTTATATTTTTTATAAAGTCTGAAATTAACTTTGGGTGTCATCTACCAGATGGGTGTCACCCGGGGCAAACCACCCCCTCTCAAGAACTTGGATTTAGAAAAAAAGCTTTTTTTCTCTTAAGTTACAGCTTTCAAAAATTGAAAGCACACGATTTGATCAATATCTATTTGTTAAACATTAAAAGGGGGAAAATTACAGAAAATCCTTTTCAAATTTTTTAAAAGGGATTTTTAAGTCATCTCACTTTTTTACTCGTAACTATTGAAAAATTTGATTTTTAAATTGAATTTCTAACGTTGTATGCGTCTTGGGTTTACAATAAAAAACAAAATGCGAAATTTTCATGAAAAGGAATTAATATTTCAATCTTTGTTTAGAGGTTTTCCCCCTTCCCATGAAGGGAGAGAGCGAGTTGAAAAAATACAATTAAATTTTTTTTTCAAAAATCCGGAGTCGGAGTTGGAGTCGGAGTCGGGCGTTTCAAAATCCAGGAGTCGGGGTCGGAGTCGGCCATTTTCCTTCCGACTCCGCAGCCCTGCTCACTGTATCGAGTCTGGAATGCTTTTTTTTTTTTTTATCAGTTCTCAATCCAATGTGATAGCACTACCAAACAGAAGTGAAATCTTGGCACTCCGCACTTTTCGATTGCTCCATATATCCTCTGATACGTTACATATGAAAAATTTGTGTTATACGTAAAAGTTTTCTTTATAGTTTTATAAAAGATGTCGATAGCAGTTGTAGTTTATTGTGAATGTAAACAATTAATGACAATATAAAAAAAACTCTATTCTCACATAGTTAAAAGCCAACTTACGGATCGAATAACGCTGACGTCACAGGCAATGAAACGCGCGCCATACCATGATAATTTGATAATATTTTTTTTGGGGAGTTTCACATGCAGGGAAATGCTTTATTTTTACAAGGCTGAACTCGATCCGGTAACTTAACTCTTTTACTGATAAGACTACCATTTTCGGAGATTGAAGCAACGAAAAAGTGGTCACCAATTATTGCTATTTATCTATTGGAGTTTAGGGTTAATCCACTGGAGTAATAACAAATATTCCCCCGTCATACCTTGACGGGTGATTTTCTAGTAAATAAGTGATATCCAATCAAAAAAAGTATCTGGCTATTTCAAATACTAAAAATAATAGTTTAAAGAACTAAAAAAACACGCTTTCGTAGCAAAATGAACTAAAAAGTGAAAAATAATCTTTGGGTGATAGCAGTTGACCAATCGCTTAATTTTAATGTATTACAAAAAAGCGCGTGGTGCTGTCTTTTTACATTTTTACTTGGACAACAAATGGAAGAAATTCAAGACAACTATTAAAAAGCCCCCCACGCTTTTTTATACTACATTAAAATTGAGTGATTGGTCAACTACTATCATCTAAAGATTATTTTTCACTTTTTAGTTCATTTTGCTACGAAAGCGTGTTTTTTTAGTTTTTTAAACTATTATTTTATTTTTCTGTTTTTTAGTCTTATGTTGGGGAATTATCAGGCGACGAAATTATTTATAAAACGAGTGCGAGGTAAAATCTTAAAGTTAAGACAAGGGCACCCCGATGGAAAGCTACTGTGAGTCATCGATGTATGTTTGCGGAAATCATATTTATATTACTTTGAAAATTTGAGATGCATTTGAATAAAAGTTTTGTTCAACAATGGTCTGATCAGCAATGAATTTCCAATTGAAGGCTCACCTAAATTTTGGCATGAAATTAGTTAAAAACAATTATATTTCATGTTCTAATTACCTTGGAACATTGGAACAAATTTTGTCTGATGCAGAAAAAATAAAGGTTTTTGTAGATATTTTTAAATAATTTTTGCTGCCATTTTTTAATGTATTTTTTAAATTTTTTCTTTTTTACATTGTTGGATTTATGCCAAAATAGTGATTAAAATTGGAGGAAACTAACGATTAAAAGAGTTAATTAATTAATTTGATTATAGAATATTGCATTGTCATCGGGTCTGAGGTCGCGTGCCAAATTTCAAAGGAATCCGATCGCAGGAAGTGGGCGAAATTTTAGCTGCAAGATTCCGTTACAAGATACATACATACATACATACATACATACATACAGGTGAAGTTAATAAAAGCGTGTTAAAAATGCTAACTTATGTGCAAGTAATAAATGATAAGCAATGCAAAAATATCTCTGTTTAATCAGTAGTAATTTATCCTAGGATTCTATTTGATTGCGTCCAAAGTATCACTAATGAGATAATTTTTAACCTAGAGAAATTTATTGCACAGTTTTGTTTTTTACTTATGTGCGATTGCATCCAATAGGTGGGTAGGCGATTTCTAAGACGGAAATGAAAATGGTAAGGGGAGTGAAATACTGCTAATGTTTGTTTTACTTTTATCGCCATTCGCAAATCGAATTACGTTATTATGGATGGACGCCTTGATTTATAGCTGCAATTTAATTCACCGCATAGGAAGAAACGAGGGTTGTTCTTTGATTCGAAATAGAATGGCTCAGAACACTTTATAAGATATTCCATTGTCTAAGAAGAAGTGAATCTAATGCTTATCAACCCATCATTTCATATATCCCCACTCCTAAATTAACTTTTAAGAAACTCAAAGAGCTAACTAAACATTTTTGTTTTAATTTTGTACGCTTTTTAAAGTATAATACTACAAATCCACATAACAGCTAAAGCTACTTCCCTCAAAAGTGTATTCAAACACGTGACTAGCACCCAATGAGGGTACTCGCAGAGTGGTGAACTGTGAGATTCGACTAGTCATATATAATGTATCATTTTACCATTCAACACTTTGTTATTTTTCGGTACAGTTGACTTCAAAAGAAAATGTAGAAGTCGCGTTATGCGCATTTAACATATCATTTAACCATGAAGTTAACTTTGTACCATTTTGTTATTTTTTTGCACAGTTGACTTCAGAAGAAACTGCAGAAGTTGCACTATGCACTCTTTTGGCCAAGGTCAGTCGTCCACTTTCATTTTTACAAAAATACGTTTGAAACAATTCACTCTTAAATATGTAATTCATTAGCTTGCAGCAAATCTTTAGCACACATTGAGCACATTTTTGAGCCACTTTATTTCAAAAGAAAATATTCCAGTTTCGTGAATGTGCATAAAATTAGTTTCGAATACGCTCCGTTAAAAAGAAAGTGTGCTGAAATGTGTTTCGATCAGTATATATGTCAAATTAAGACTTAGGGACACATTTAAAAACAGATTGGGGACACGCTTGGGAACAGATTGGAAACGCATTTCATAAGAGATTGGGAGATCGGTGTAAAGTCATCGTTTTCATTCCTTCCAACACACTATTAACAGCTTTTTTCAACTTCTAGTCGATAGAATCCCTCAATGTAATACAAAAAAAGAATTTGTTGCAATGAACTCTGCCGCTGATAAGCATCACCTTTATAAAGTACAGCAATCCCAGGTTAAAGACTGGGAAATGTTTTCCACTATTTTGCATGGAAAAAGTGGTTCCCCGAAACACGTTTATGCATCAATCTGCTAATTTTTTACGATAAAACATTGTTGATTCCCTTTTTACTTCTCAGCCCAAAGGTATTTATTTATTTTTTAGAAACTGAATTCTTTGGTGTATTCATCCAGCTACGTTTTTTTTGGTATCGTAGTTTAAAATTATTTTCTGTGTGAACTTTTTTTTTTTTAAAAAATCTACAGATTCAATCCGAATTACCCGTATCAATGAGAGAAAATAAGCAATATTCAACTCTTAATGTAGCAAAATTTCACGCCTTCACATGTTGTTTTACATCATCAAAAAAATTCAATAAATTTTAATCTGACAAAGTAAATGTGTTTACAATCAGAAATACGTCTGCCGATATGCTACATAAAATAACCTAATTTGATGTGGAATATACAGTTGACTCTCTGTTTAACGACTTTCAAGGAATCACAAAAAAAATCGTCCTTAAGTAGAATTCGTCCTTAAATACAATGCTTTTAAAATTACAGTGAAGCATCCGGGACCCTGTAAAGCCTTCTTAAAATAAAGAAAATCGTTAAATAGGGTGTCGTTAAACAGAGAGTCAACTGTATTAACTGATTACCTTCTGCACGATTGAAAATAAAACTACTGAGAAATTAAATTGATAAAAAACAAAGTTTTATACCTAAAGTAGCGTACAATAAATGGAAAGCATATGTTTGGTAAACTGATAGTTTTTTTTTTTTTCTTTTAAACTACGTGAAACAACATTTAGCTTCTGATTTGTTACCTTCTAGATTTTAAAAACAATTTAGTATGAGTTTCTTTACAACTACTAATAATAAAGCTGAAAGTCTCTCTGTCTGAATGTCCAGAGGATGTCTGGATGTCTGTAGGATGTATGGATGTCTGTGACGCGCATAGCGCCTAGACCGTTCGGCTGATTTTCATGAAATTTGGCACAAAGTTAGTTTGTAGCATGGGGTGTGCAACTCGAAGCGATTTTTCGAAAATTCGATGTGGTTCTTTTTCTATTCCAATTTTAGGAACAAAATTATCATAAGATGTACGAGTAAATTACAAAATTATTATGACATGGAACCGTAACATGGGTACAAGCCAATTGGCGAGAAAATTCAATATGCATTATTTGTAAATATACAGACAAACCAAAAGACCTTTTAATTTTTCTATTACGGTACCACTAGTAAAGGAATAAAAGGTTTCATACCAGACAAAGATTTTACAAAGATTTGACAGATTCGATTACAAAGTTACTATATGAAATGACATCAAATGCAAAGCATTAATCATTACATTACATTAAATCTAAATTCTCTGGAGTATTGTGGAATTTAAGTGGAAATATTAACATACAAAAAAAGAAAACTACATCCTTTAGAATAAATTATACGTTTGTCTGTGTTAACCATTAGTAGTTTAAAATGAGAACCTTCAATGTGGTAGACGTTTTATCTGGAATATTATATGTTAAAGTTAACTTTTTACTGTTATTTCTTATTTAATTGAAAAAAAAATCCTAAAAGTTGACGTAAATGCTATCTATAAAAATGTATTTAATTTTATTGAGCAATCACGATTGCTTATTGTTCCCACTTGACTGTTTTTGACGTTCCTTTGATTTTTCCCACCGCCACCCTCCGCACCATCACCGTCGACCGGCTCCTCACGATGCTGCTCCTATAGCGAAAGCCGTCTCCAGGTTGCATCCATGTCCTACACACATGCGCATACACACACAATTACACACACACACACATACACCTACACACACATACACCTACACACACAAACACATACACACATACAAACACATACAGACACCCACACATACACACACAAAAACATACACACACACATACACACAACTACACACACATTCATGCCTGCACACAGACACAAACACATATGCCTACACACACATACACCCCCCCCCCCCACAGACAGAAACACACATGCCTACACACACATACACACAACTACTCACACATTCATGCCTGCACACAGACACAAACACATATCCCTACACACACATACACATACCCCCCCCCCCACACAGACAGAAACACACATGCCTACACACACATACACAGACGCTTACATACACACACTCGTGATTGCGAAAAACATAATTTGAATTCAAGATGTCAAAATTCAAATTAATTTTTTTTTTTAATTTTTTGAATCGCCCATAGGAAAATATATTAAGCATGTGAACAGAAACACTTTTTGATAAGCATAACCAAGTGTGCGAACGAAAATGTAAATACATTTTGCAATATTGCTTTAATGCCTTCAGACCTGAGCTTTTGGACGTCAGAACACTCGACTTTGCAAAAGTTGAAGAATAGATAATGCCCGTCTGTAGAAGGCAGGATATTGAAATCTTACAATTACATCCGATTTGCTTCAGGCTGCTCTTGGGGCTAACTTTAAAATATCGAGTTTTCATCGATTGCTGCTAACCGGCAGACGCAAGAAATTGATTTTTCTTAAAGGTTTAGCAAAACCGTTTTAAAAGGAGACCTTTGCGAAGGAAATTTTAATCCAGTTTTCGAATTGAAAGCATTACCATAAAAGTGTGCATATGGTTTGAGAAATTTATTTGTTTGATAATAAACTACTCTGACAAAATAACTGTAAAGAATCATTGAAAAAAACAACTAAATTGTACAAGGATTTTGAATTCCTTTCTTATTTGTTGGTAAAATTTTAAAATGTGCAGAGCAAAGCGAAAGTGAATTCAGAATTTAAATTTGCAATAAGAATTTAATTTTGACAGTAAAAAAAGAAACTGTTAAATTATCGAAGAAGAAAAGCACAGTAAAAAAATAATATAACTTAACAAATCTTATAACTTTGTTTGTTTCTTTTTTCACTGTCCACCGAATTCGTCGATTGAATTATTTTTACGCATTATCTTGGTACAGAAACTAAAATACCAAGTAAGGTGCTCTGCGTACATTTTCCTGAAGACTTTTAAGGTGTCACAGTACCTTTCAAACATTTTTTTTTAAAGTTAAGTAAAATTTATATTTCTTTGAAACCATAACATACGTACTTATTTCTTAATCAGTAATTTATTTTCAAAATTTAAAAATATTGCCGACTTTTTTTAAAAATTAAAAAAATAGAGGAAAATTTCAATTTTTTAAAATTTCTAAGGTTTTTTTATTTTTGCACTAATTTAAAAAAAGTTTTTTGCTAAACGATCACTATAATCATTTCTAAAAATCTGTGCATTCATTTGCTTATGAGTTTATTAGAAAATTTGCTGTAACTAATTATGTAAAAAATCAAAGTTTAAAAAAAAAATGGTTTTCAAAGGTTTAACATGCTCTAAACAGATTGAGTAATTTATAAAATGCTTATCCAATGCACAGTTTTGTCAAATATGTTATCCCAATTGCAAAAAGTATTACTTTAAAGCTGTATCTTTAATAGAAAAAAATCCTTAGGGATTCTAATGACATGAAAACACAAAAATACCACAATCGAGAAAAAGCAATTTAAAGTTTCTCTTTTGCGTAAGAACACATAGCGAGCATGGCCTAAACGCCTCATATATTTTTAAACATTTGAACTAAAGCAATGAAACTTTTCCCCTGTGTTTAGAGTAGTTTTTAGTTTTGAGAAAAGTAATAAAAATTTTTTTTGATCGTTTCATCATTTTTGAGGTACTGTAACCCCTTAAGTAAATACTTCTTTATCTTAAAACAATATTTACTGCTTATACTCATCAGTAATGATTTGGTGATGGAGCGTACTGGCACTGTTTTTGAGGGAAAATGAATTATCCTTTCACATAAAACTGATAACGACTCGGAGTTCAATTCCTTATAATTGGGCTTCCGGGAGTGGAAACTATAAAACTTCAGCCGTGCTACTCATACACGTAAGGACCATAGCTTGATAAAGATATCGAGGGGCCCGTGGCCAAATGCTTTTTTTGGGCCCCCTATATTCCAACTTTATGACTTTAGCCATTAGCTAAAACAATTTTAGCCATAGACTAAAGTAATTTCAGCCATTTAGCGGCCCTTAGGCCACGGTCTAGCTGATCAACTCAGTAATCACTCCCTGGTAATGACAGAAACATTGTTAAGGCTCTTTGAATGCATTTCATGCAATGAAAATAGAAAGAATCGGTTTATGTACAATTTAGTCACAAGTTATTTTATGCTTTGTAATTTTATGAAAAATTCTGCTCGATGGAAATTTGAGGAAAAGCAATTATAATCTTGAAATGATTTCACTTTTTTTTTCAAATTTAAAATCTTATATAAGCTAAATTAACAAAATCGAAATAGAAGCTTGAAAGCTTATTTCCCAGCCATCTCCCACTTCATCCTTAGAAGCTTAGCTTTTCTGTTTTTAAATGAATACTATTATGGTCTTCACTGTTTTTGTATATTTACTCCTATAAAATGATTTTTTTCACTTTCCTCAAAAAGTCGTAGAGTAAAGTCATGAAAAGAAAAACCTTGGTATATCTTTGCAATGAGAATATTTTTTAAGCAATGTCAATATTGAAAACATTGAAAGTAAAAATAAGTAATGATATTAGCAACTTAAAAAGAAAAAGTTAAGGAAACCTTGCCTGTTTTTTTTTCTTCATAAAAAAGTGTTCTTGTCCATACATACAGTCATTTACTTAATTTGACTCTGTATCAAATAAATTGAGGCTCCTGCACTCCAACAATTTATTTTTACAGATCATCTATTGAAATTAGCAAGCATTTCACTATCTGAAAGTGAGAAAATCACTTTCTTATTCAATTACAGCCCACTTAAACTTCGGATAAAACTTTCTTGGATACCTTCCAAAGTTGTCTCCAACATTATTTTTACTGTGAAAAGAATGAAGCGGTTTTTTCTACGAATCGATTTCAACAAATTAATGCCTTTCATACATTCTCACAGGTATATCTTATTATTTTAAATCACCTGACATGATATATATATATATATATATATATATATATATATATATATATATATATATATATATATATATATATATATATATATATATATATATATATATATATATATATATATATATAACTGCATGCATGTAAATGAAATTTTTTAGTGATGAAACAAGTTTAAAGCAGTTTTCTTGAGCATGGCTGAAAAATGCCAAAAATGCTATTAATTGAGTAAAATTTTAGAAGCCATTTTACTCATTTAACTTGCAGTTCAAAAATTAAAAGCAATATCGCTTTTATGAGATCCATTATGCTAATGTGAAAGCAAAAAAAATACAGTGAAACTTCAATAAGTTGCAGAGAATGCGAAAAAAAAAATTCGAGTTATAGAAAATTTGTCTTATCGAATTCTAAATCAAAACTGTTGAATAATATAAAATACCACGACTGACAACCTTTAAATTTATAATATGAGCAAAAAAGTGATGGAGTAATGCATCTAAGATAATATATCATCGCCTCAAAGCACCAGTAGGATATTTTACCGTTATTCCTGGGATTAGATGTCTTACTGTTGTTCTGAAGCGACAATATATACTTGACCTAATCAATGTATAATATGATGCTATGAATTTTGAAGTTTTAATAGGTTGGAAAACAAATTTATAACTTTATGTTAGATATAACAATTTTTACTTACCAGGGGGGAAAAAACATATTTAAAAAAAAATCTGTTACTAAACATTTCTTTCAGCAGAAATTTGTTCTTTCGTTAAATAGTTCTTGGATACTTTTAAAAGTTTCACTGAGGGAGGAAAAGCATCAAAAAGATGGCACTGCCAATGGAAACATTTTTTTTTTTCGATTTTTTAAAATTGTTGAAAACTTAGAGGCACATCAAACTGTAATGAAATTTCCCTCTTCTTTGCTACGCTACAATCGAATAAATTTAACTTTTTTTTTTGGTAGCTTAAAATTTTAATTATTATGTTAGTCAATTTTTAAGTCCCATTTTCGGGCTGTCCTTAATCAAAGCCTTGGTTTCCCCCTATGAGCAAGTTTCTGAACAAGAAAGAAATGAAGCAAACAATAATTCGGAAAAAAAACTTGCCAAATTATGTGTTAATTATTGACTTCAGAGATTTATTTCATTCAGTTTGTCTAGACGCCTTTTGATGCAACGCTTTCTTTCTTTTTGATCATACTTTTTCAGAAGAAGAAAAAAAAGAAAAGAATTCGACTTATAGAGTTACGTGAACAAGGAAACTTTGACAATAGTCAAGAAATAAAATTCGACTTATAGAATAGTTCGACTGAACAAAATTCGTATTATCGAAAATAAATAACATTAGTTCTCCATTCAGTTACACGGGAATAAATATTCACTTCGGCTAATCGAAGTTTTCGACTCATCGAAGTTCGACTTACCGAAGTTTCACTGTACATTAATTCAAATAATTAACTTGCAGTTAAAAAATTAAAAGCAATATCGCTTTTATGAGATCCATTATGCTAATGTGAAAGCAAAAAAAAATACAGTGAAACTTCAATAAGTTGCAGAGAATGCGAAAAAAAATTCGTCCACGGCAGTCTTTTCTTTCTTTTATGGTGTAATAATATATGTAATGGATAAAATCCAATGCTTAATGTTTCCATCGTTCTAATAACGTTTAGTTTCGCTTTCTATAAAAGTGCAACACCAAGAAGGAGTGGTCCGAAGGGGAGGAAATTCGGCAAAAAGACAGAGAGAGCAAGGAACAATGAGTAATCTTTATTTCGAACTGATATTCAGATTACAGAATGGAGAACGACGTCGACTCAGTAGGATGTAAGACCACCACGAACGGCGTTGCACGAAGAAACACGTCTAGGTACAGAGTCAAAAAGAGATGGTGTCCTGAAGGATGGCTTTCTATTCTCTGTCAACCATTTGCCAAAGCTAGCAACCAGAACGAGGCAGAGACAGAGTTTTCAAACGCCGTCCAATTACATCCCACACGCGTTCGATTGGTGCCAGATCAGGAGTGTACGGTAGCCACGAGAGCATCTGTACACCTTATAGAGGATGTAGGGCGAAGCAAGCACTGTGTGGTCGACAGTTATCCTGCTGAAAATATGCATGGGCACCCCAGAAGGTAAGAGAATGCCACCAGTCTCAGCACATTCTACGCGTATTGTTCGGCCGTCATAGTGCTCTGAATACGAACTAGAGGTGACGTGGTATCTTACGGAATAACACCCCAAACAGGGGTGCTTATAGGGGGGATTATGGCGCAAGTTGAGCCATCAAAATTTTTAGGGGGAATTTTTAGTTTTTTTAAAATTTATTTAAATTTATTTTTCATTTAAATTATTTATTTTATTTTATTTTCTTCTGTTTATATTTTATTTTATTTATTTATTTAGCTTGTGTGTGTGTGATTATTTCATTAAAAATTAGAACTTTTCTAATAAAATAATAATTATGATAATAATTAAAAATAAATAAATAAAAAATATGATAAAATAAAATAAAATCAATATGTTTAAAAAATAAATAAAACAAAAAAAAAGAGCTAAACAGTAAAAAAAACTGAACGAGGGTTGAGAAAAATGGGGGGGGGGGGGGGTAGCGGGAATTTGTGCCATAGAACTTGGGGGACGGGGGGTGGGCACCCCTGACCCCAAACCATTATGCCGCTTTCTCGAGCAGTGGCGCACTTCCCAATAGCTGCTGGATTACATCGGTCTCCACGCCGACGTCACACTCGCATGCGGCGACTATCACTGGAGAAACAGAAGCGTGGCTCAGTTCAGAACACGACGGTTCACCATTCCGTCATCCCAGTCACTCAAGAATAGCAATATTCCAAGCGTTGACTTCTATGCTTTCGAATCTAGAACAATCTTTTTAACAGACACCGGGAGTGCAGGCCACTTGCAACCAATCGACGGGATATGATTCTGATTAGTGATGGGTATAATCGAGTTCTCGTAATCGAATCACTCGATTATTCAAGATCATTCCAGAACTCGATTATCACGAGTTCTCGACTGTCACATTTCGTGTTCTTGATTATTGTATTTCGAGTTCTCGATTGTCGTATTTCGAGTTCTCGATTATCGTATTTCGAGGTCTCGATTATCACATCTTGAGTTCTCGATTATACCAGCTCGGGTTCTCGATTATCACATAAGGGGTTCTCAATTATCATATCTCTAGTTCTCTATTATCACATCTATAGTTCTCGATTATCGCATATCGAGTTCCAGATTGATGCAGCTTGAGTTATCGATTATCATAGCTCGATTCTCGATTTCAAAAGATTTCTACTATAAATCGCTCAAGTTCTCGATTTCAAAAGATATTGATTATCAATCGCTGAAGTTCTCGTTTTGGAAAGATCTCGATTATCAGATGTGTTCTATTCCCGAGATCTCGATTATGAAAAGTTCTCGATTATGCCTATCACTAGTTCTGATCAATGTGGGAACATCCAGAGTGTCTTCCTCACGCATCAGAATGGAAGTACACGTGGCTTGCGGGGTTGCAACAGACTGTAATTGGAAGCGTCAATGCACGTGTGATGACGTCACTCTGACTGCACCTGCCCCTCCCCCCTCCCAAACTTGTCATGTTTCCTTGCTCCAACCATCTCGCTACAGCCGATGCACCGTAGACGCATCCTTGTTGGTATCACCTGCGATTTGACGTAAGGACCAACCTGCCGTTCCTAGCCCGATCATAAGCCCTTCGTAAAATCGTCTGTCATCCGGAAGTACCTTCGTTGACGGCGGCCCACTATTCTCTCTTATTACAAGTATCCTCCGACACAAAAACAAAATTTCTTCGATGCTACGTCTGGCAGAAATAATGGCAGGAATATTGCCCCTAATTCAAATTTCTCTTTTATATCTTGCTTAACATGTATTGGAGAGCTGCACATTTCACATCATTGGCATAACTCAGTGACGTGCGTCTACCCTGAAATTAGCGAAAATTTCTAACTAAGTCTTCTTGGTGTTGCAGTTTCATAGTCGAGCAGTATATGTTTGGATATTA
The DNA here is from genome assembly GCF_026930045.1 of Uloborus diversus. NCBI lineage: Eukaryota > Metazoa > Arthropoda > Arachnida > Araneae > Uloboridae > Uloborus > Uloborus diversus. The sequence continues at coordinate 151,580,430 of NC_072739.1, read as the reverse complement.
CGTGAGCAAATAACGTCCTAAAAACAGTTCAAAGAACGTATTTATCTTCCAGTTCTGTATTGGAAATAGCCACTTTACTATGTTTCTTTTCCACTATAATGTATTGATATAGTTAACTTAAAAAATATTTTCTCCAGATTTTATTTATTATATAAACTAAGTATACTACCATGCTTCAAATACGCTATTATTTTTTTTAATTCAGAAATATTTATTTATGTGAAAAAAGAAACTTTGTCTGAAATGAATCTTTCTAAAACGTATTCATCAGCTGTGATAGCTGAAAACAACACAGACCAGAACCATTTTTCTAATTAACGTCGCTACAATATTGGGGAAAGGCACAAATAGCTCCCAATACTTTCATTTAATATCCTGTGTGTGTTTTTTTTTTTTTTTTTACTTAAATTTTGAAATGATCCGATGAAAACAGTTTTAACTCTATGAGATAAATATAGATTTGAAAACTGAAACTGTATCTTCAATGGAAACTATTTTATCCAGCATCTGGAAGCTGATGTTTTCTTCATTTTCAGATGAAAAATAACTAAAGAAATTTTGACTAGAAATCTATGAACTATTAGAATTTACACTACAGGTCAAAAATGCATTGCAAGTTTCAGAAAAATTATTGAGATTAAAAATAAAGTGAAAAGAAATAATATTTTCTCCGCTTATATGGTATTTTTAATGTCAATACAAGTTGAAAGAGACCAAATATGATTGAGTTATAAAAACATTTCTATAATTTTATTTTTAAAAACCTTTTTTTTTTTTTTTAATTTTTTTTAGATCACCCATAATAAAGTTAAATAAACAATGCTAAGCCTTTCTGAGCATAAAAGAGAATAATTAAATGCAACTGGATCAAAATACAGTTCCTATGTTTTTTGGAACAAGTTTGACTTAGATTACAAAAGATATTATTTAACAAACTTCTGTCGGTAATTCATGGTACTAAACTTTACTCATCGTTTCCTTTGACTTCTCAACCACATTTATACTTTATATAAAAGTTTAACTAAAATAGTTTTGCTATTGTTATTTTAATTATCTTTTAAAAAATGTTACATTTCACACTAACTTGCCATACATTTCACTAGTAGTGTAACGACGTAACGTTCGAAGTTGACTTGCACAGATGGGTGAAAAAACGATACGAACACCATGAAATACGCAAAAATCTTTATTGAGCGGGATTTGGACCATTCTTTGACTAAATTACAGATTGTGTGAAACATTGGATGCATTTTTAGAAGTCATGAACAACATTAAATGGAAAATGAAGGCATTCTCTCTCTGGAGTTCAGTATCTAATCTCAAGACTAGACATTGAAAGAAATTTTGAGCAAGGAGTTTAAATTTTAAATACCACCTCAAATGTTCAATAATGCTCGCTGAAGGGCCAAGAAAGATTTCCTACTTTCTCTTCATGCTTTTCAAACCACTTCTGGGCATTTTTAGCAGTATGGATAGTTTTATCGTTATGACAAAGTATTCATTCTTCTGAAATAATGTCGGAACAAAAAGGATGACCCAGAATACCGATATAATCAGCAGCAATAACCTTATCTTGCAGAATAACAAGGAGATCAAGATCTCTCCAAGATGTCGTACCTCTTACCATAAAGTGATCACTTAATAGCTCATAGTGGGCAAGAGATAAACCAGGAAAAAATACTTTTGTAAGATTTAACGCATAAAGTGTCTAGTTGTCCGAAATAAGGTGAAGACTCGCTCATCATAACAGATGACTTGTTGGCAATGTAGAGGAGTCCAACTTCTCTGTTTTGCACCATTGGCGTGGCTGAAAAACATAACGGGAAGTCAAAAATGGTTTGCGAATCACATTTCCTCAACTAGTGTTCAAACCATGAAGTTAACTCTGAATAGTTCTTGCTGAAATGAGAGTATGGAGTTGGCTATTTTTCTGTGACGTTATCTGGGAGGAAGATTACTTGCGTTTTCGGACCACTAAGCGGGTCAGCTCTATTTTATTCCTCCCAGAAAGCTTGCTTTTCCGTCCACTGTTTTGTTTCGCACACATGACACATTAGCACATTTCATGTACACACAGTGGGGTAACGGCACCAGCAACAGACATGCTTAAGACAACGCCAAGCCTTTGAATGTATTTAGACTTTTAAAACTATTTTTCTCTCATGCAACTACATCTCATCTAAAGTTTGGCTGCTTCTGGATCCTCTGAATTACTTAATTCTATTTTTATATGCTCAAATTCGAAAAAAGGACCGACCCCCAGTATCAGACACCGAACAATCTGATGATACCCAGTAACAGATAGGATGAGTAAAGGACAAAATTTCCTTTTCCTCTTCAGAATGTGCAAAAGATCTTTTTTTTTTTTTAGTACTAAAGCGTTATTAAGTTTAAATGAACATGAAACACCGGCTGACCACGTGGTAGCTGTTTCTAACCTTCCACCACTGCCTTGTAAATACCAACTGGTTCATAAAATTCACTCTGATAACACTAGATGGTTGCACCGTATTCATGGGTTGCAGCAACATCAGTTTTACCCTCTTAAAATTCTTATTATTTAAATCCAAACTTACGACTGTCTGTTACTGAACCCTTGTCTGTTACTGGTGTCGTTACCCAACTGCCTGACTGTCCAAACATTAGCCTGTTTCCTTCAAAGAGCAACTAGTGCAACGCATGCAAACAATCTTACCCTTTTCAAGTTCTCACAGATAAATCATTTGTTTGCTCTTGTAATGAATGTAGTCAAGAAAACTAGGGTTTACTTAAAAGTATTATATTTAACTTAGCGTATGTACAGTAAATTAAATTAAAATAACATTATAAATAAAATTGAAACCGTTCTTGGTTTTATGAAAGTACTGCAACATGCAGTGTAATGGACGAGTGTCCAATGTGGTTAAGATACATCAGGTAGGAATTTTTTCTTCTCATGGAGCTTAGCCGTTTTATGTCTACAGTCACCTGTGCTGCCCTCTGCGGACAGCGCATTTGCATATTGGCGCAGACATACTCCCACCCTATCAGGAATTGAGTCCTGATAGGGACTTGAGTCCTGATACATAGGAATAGGAGATAGTTTGCAGATCGGTCTCTGGAAGATCCCTTTAGCTGTCTTTACTGTTGCAACGCGGACCAGGTCGTCCGCTCCCGGGTGAACTTCAAGAACCCTAGCCAAGGGCCACTAACCAGGTGATGAGGCTTCTTTCACTAACACAATATCGTTGACTTGAATGTTGGCATGAGGGGTGGTCCACTTTTGACGACTCTGCAGAGATGAGAGGTACTCCTTTGACCACTGCTTCCAGAAGCCTTTGCGGAGATTCTGGATAAGTTCCCACTTTCCTTTGAAGCTATGTCCGTTCAGGTTTGCTGGATCCGGAATTGAACTTATCACATCACCTGTAAGGAAATGCGAAGGAGTCAAAGCATTTATAGAGTCGGTATCATTGACGTCAACACATGTGATTGGACGTGAATTCAGAAGTGCTTCAATTTGAGTAGTTAATGTAGTTAGCTCTTCGAAGGTTAGAGCTGTTTCTCCTATAACTCGTTTGAGGTGAAACTTTACAGATCGAATTCCTGCTTCCCAAATTCCCCCAAAATGAGGGGCAGAAGGAGGAATGAAATGCCATTCAATTGAGAACTGTGTCAAGTAATCAACGACAGGATCCGAGCTAAGAGCGTTGAGCCAGGATTGTTCTATCTCATTCAATTTTCGATGAGCTCCATGAAAATTAGTGGCGTTGTCGCTGTATATGTGGCGAGGGGTGCCACGGCGAGCACTAAAGCGTCGCAAAGCAGCGATGAAAGCTTCTGTTGTCAGATCGCTTACTACTTCGATGTGTACTGCCTTAGTGGACAGGCAAATGAAAAGTGCAATGTAACCTTTCGTAACTTTAGCACCTCGACCAGTGGCGCCGACTCCATGGGGCCTGAGGGGGCCCGAGCCCCCTCAAAAATATTTTTGAGGGGGCAGAGCCCCCTCAATAAATCAAGAAAAGTATTAGTTATATTATGCTTTCTAAACTCATAAATTTATCCTTTATTTTTCTTGCTTGAAGATAGTTTACCTTGTAAAATACATTCAGTAATGAGTTAAAACAAATAATTATTACGGTAGTAAGCAGGTTAACTGAAAACGAGTAGTGTGAATAATGATGGTATTACAGTGCTGCAAGCACACTTAGAATTTGTCACAGTGCGCGAACTTACGGGTCAAATGTGTTGCCGGTGGGCAGCGCTGCGGTGAGCTCATCTAAGTGTTGCTGATCTGGAAAAAATATTTGAGGGTTTGATTTGTATATTAAATGGGATGCGTCATAGTTTTGAATACTTTTGGGAATTGTGTTTAAAAGAAAAATCGTTACAAAATGATGATCCTTCGCTTCCTCGGAATCGACGTATACCAAATCAACGAAGCCAGTTCACCGCACGCTTTCAAAATCCCAAAGGCAATTTACATTGAGGTTTGTGAAATGGTGCAATCTTGCATTATTGGGCTGTTTGCATCAACTGGACTCACACAGATCATTGCAGTTGAACAAAAATGCTTTGCTTTTATTTAACAGAGGTGAAACAAATTTTAAAAAATCGAATTTTCAAAAATAACCTAGACATTGAGAGACTGCGTTTACACTTGAATATGTTAGCCGGTATAACTAATGAAAAAACAAATGGTCTTAAAAAAACATGAGTGAATTAAATTACCTTTTTACGAAAATACTGTGTGTGTTTGTATTTATTTTTTCTTTTTTTCAAAGCCAAAAAATATGTGTCTGGCTTGTCGAGTTTTTGGGGTTCTAATGTTGATTACATGACTTTACAATGCTTAAAAAAAACTTTAAAACTCACTATTTTTCATCTCAAATTTAGAAAATTTCCCCCGGTCCCCCCCCCATTTTTTTTAAAAAAGTCGGCGTCTCTGGGAGTGCCTTTCCATTCAAGTCAAGTGTCCTTCCTACCTTATAATATCAATGCTTAGCTACGGCACTGCACGGCTCCCCATAAAATAGAACAAAAAAAATCTCTTACTAAGACAAGTGACATGATTTAAAAGTTGAACCAGAAAATTTGTAAACCAATTTTTAGATTCTTTTACTTCGAAAACGCCGTGTCACATACTGTTTATTTGTTAGAATTATACACACTAGAAAATATGGCATTTTCAAGGTTCAAAAATCTGACCTTTATTTGGGGTGGGGGACCTCCGAGGGCTATCATAACACCCTAAACCCCCGGTGATGTCCAGCCCCCCCAATAATTTTTGCAAGTCGGCGCCCCTGACCTCGACCTTTACTAAATTTTATAGAAACAGGTCCGGCGTAATCTATTCCAGAATGAAAGAAAGCTCTTTCTAAAGTCACTCGTGGTTTAGGCAGATTGCCCATGAGTTGTGAACTGTTACTAGTTTTGAATCTATGACATTTTATGCATTCATTAACACATTTGTTGATCAATCTTTTTCCTCCTATTATCCAATATGATTGCCTTAATATATGAGATAATAAGGTAGGACCATCATGCAAATAAGCTACGTGTTTTTCGCGAATTAACAGTTCACTAAATCTGTGTTGTGATGGGATAATGACAGGATGTTTCCTGTTCATGGGTAAGTCGGCGTTCTGTAACCGACCTCCCACCCGTAAGAGACCGTTTCCGTCTATGAATGGGAAAAGTGACCGCAAAGGACTGCGTCTTTTCAGTGGCTTTTGAAGCCGAATGCATTTTTTCTCTTCAGAAAAATGTGTGTCTTGAAACCAGTGAATGAGTTTTTCTTCTGCAGCCCTTGTTTCTGCAGAAATGAGTGAACCGAGGGTATTGCAAGAAGCAATATTGAATCCGATTCTTTTTTTTACAAAGATTAATAAATCTGTAGCAATATGCCAAGATGCGAATAATTTTCGATAATGATGAATATTTTTTGAATAGACGAACGAATAGGTCATTTGTTGAACTAGCATGAAAGTTAAACATTGGATTTGATTTTTCCTCAGCTTTAACTGCGCTAACAACGTCTGTAGAATGTAATTCAGCCGTAGGCCAATGCATTTGATTTGAATGTAGCCAGTGCGGGCCATGCCACCACAGATCGCAATTTGGTAGACATTTAGGGTCGATACCACGTGAAGCGATGTCTGAAGGGTTCTCTCTGGAGGATACGAAATTCCAGTGAGCTGGGGGTAGAACTTCTATTGTTTCAGAAATTCTATTTGCGACAAAAGTCTTCCACTTACGTGGATGAGAAGATAGCCATGAAAGAACTACCTTTGAATCTGTCCATGCGAAAACGCGAAGATTGAAATTCTTCAACGAGTTGAGAACAGTGAGAAATAATTTTGATAACAAGTGCGCGGCACATAATTCCAGTCTAGGAATGGAGATTTGCTTGAGTGGAGCAACCTTAGTTTTAGCAACCAACAGTGAAACTGTTGTGGACCCATCGACAATTTGACGACAGTAAATCACAGCCGCGTATGCTAGTGATGACGCGTCTGCAAAACCATGTAATTCAATTTCGCATTCTGAATCAATAATGACACTTCTAGGAATAGTGATATCATTTATTTCGTTGAATGATGCCTGAAACTTTAACCATTCGGTTTCCATTAACTTCGGAATGGGTGAATCCCAATCCCCCTTGATAAGCCACAACTTTTGATAGAATATTTTGATTGTAACTACACAAGGTGCAAGTAATCCCAAAGGATCGAAAATACGTGCAGACTCCGATAGAATCAGTCTTTTAGTGTAGGGTGGTAAAAGTGATAAATTAACCTTGAATGCAAATGTATCATTTGTTGAATTCCAAAATAAACCTAACACTTTAGAACTAACGTGTGCATCACGATTGATTTCAAAGCTTGTTTCCGAGGAACATTGCTCGGGAAATTCTTCAAGGAATTTGGAAGAATTTGAATTCCATTTCCTTAAGTTAAATCCGTAGGATTGTAAAATTGACGCAATATTTTTGCAAATTGAAATTGCGTCTGAAAAATTACTCGAACCTGACAAAAGATCATCCATATATACGTCTTCTTGTAAAATGCGTGATATTTTAGGATTAGGTGTATCAAGAGCAATTTGTTTGATACATCTGGTAGCTAGGAATGAGGCGGAAGCTAAACCGTACGTTACAGTTTTTAACCTGTACGTATGTATTTTATCTTCGGCATTGTATCGCCAAACAATTTGTTGATAAGGTTGATCTTCGTCCGATACTAAAATTTGACGGTACATTTTCTCAATGTCCGCAGTGAAAACTATTTTTGGAAATCTGAAGTTTAGCAATATTTCAAAAATATCTCGTTGTAATTTGGGACCCACTCCTAAAATTGAATTTAGCGAAGTTCCGTTTGAAGTTTTACAAGATGCGTCAAAAACTACGCGTAATTTTGTAGTGGTACTAGATGGCTTGAAAACAGCGTGATGAGGCAAAAAACACTGTTCATTTTTTAGAAGAATATCTGAATTCTTTGTTAAAGGCGACATGTGACCTGAATCTTCGTAGTTGCGCATAAATTCCATATAATGTTTTTCGAATTCCGGATTTAATTTGAATTTTCGTTCCATGGCATAAAGTCGCGAAATAGCCGCGGATTTTGAATCTCCTAACTCAGCTTTCGACTTCAAAAACGGTAACTTGACAACAAAACGTCCATCGAAATTTGTTGAATAATTTTCTTTAAAGTGTGTTTCTACGAATTCTTCTTCCGGTGAAAGAATTTTACTTTTCGCTACTGATACTTCTTCCATTTCCCAAAATTTTTTAAGCTCACTATCAACATTTAATTCGTAAATGTGTAAGCTAGTTGATGAATTTGAATTCGATTGATTTTCTGGCAGTCTTCCCGAAACTAAAAAACCAAAAATTGAGTTTTTAGCGATTAAATTATTTTCCGAACAATTTATCTGACCCGGAAGGAAAATAGAGAATAGGTAATCAGCACCAAGAATCATATCCACTTTACTTGAAAGGTAAAAGTTTTCATCGGCTAAATTAATGTTACTTAAATGTGCGAAATGTTCCTTTTGAATTGCTTCAGTTGGAAGTGGGGCCGTCAATTTATCTAGAATTAAAGCATTTACGGGCAGTGGAATATCAGGGTTGAATCTGGAACTTAAATTGACTTCAACACAGCCTTTAGTTAAACCAATTTTAGAACCTGCAAGACCAGTGATAGGGAAACGTGCATTTTTTCTTTTTAATCCCAAAGAATTTAAACAGGAGTTGGATAGGAGCGTAGTCATGCTTCCCGAGTCACACAAAATTCTTAAGGTTCTCGATTCCCCGCTAGGATCTTTGACAAAAACACAAGCTGTAGGTAATAACGCAAATGCAGCTCTAACGGCATTCACAGATACGCTTTTTTCGTTTCGTGTTGGGATATCAGTTTGTTGTACACTAGAGTTTATTTGCGGAAAGTTTTGACTTGAACCTTTCGAATGAAATGCATTCGAGAAAACATTTTTTTGCTCATAACTTTCATGCAGAAGTGAATGATGTTTGCGTTTGCAAAAATGACATGAATAAGAAGAATTGCATGATTGAATATCCGAATGCTTGTTAGATAAACAATTAAAGCACAATTTGAATTTATTCACGAATTGCTTGCGTTCTTTTACACTCATTTCTTTAAATTTCGGACATTTTGACAAATAATGAGAAGTGTCCTTACATTTTATACATCTATTAGATGCACTATTTTTATTACTTTTGGATGAATTTCTAATTTCATTGCATTCGGTTGAATTGCATAATTCTAAAGATACACATTTATTATTTAGAAACTCCAGAAACATTTCAAATGTAGGAAATTCTTCCTTAGTTGTATGTTTCGCCCATTCTTCCCGTGTCTTGCTATCCAATTTTTGTAATAAAATATAAATTAGCCAAATATCTCTAGAATCTGCTTTAGAATCTATAGATTTTAGACCTCTGATAACTTCGTCAGAAGTATCAGTGAGATTGCGCAAATTAGCACAGTTAGCGTTAACAATATCTGGTTGATCCATGAAGGTTTTAATTAAAGAAGAAATTATTTGTTTCTTATTATCATAGCGAGGTAGCAGTTTATCCCAAGCTTAAGTATAACCAGTTTCCGATATAGGAATATGCTTGATTATACCTGCTGGTTTAAAACACAAAAGCCCTTAAAGATATTGAAATTTTTGAATGTTTGAAAGCCTATTATTTTTATGCACTAATGAAAGATACAAATCTTTGAATGAAGGCCAGTCTTGATATTGACCAGTAAAAGATTCAATGTTTAACTTGGGTAGCTTAAAATTATTACTTATTGAATTACCTATAGGCATACAATCATTATTTTCAATTTGCACTGGATTTAAATTCACAGACAAATTTTCAAGAGCTTTTAGTAGCTTGACTTTGGTTGCATAATATGTTTCTTCGAACTGTTCTATTTCCGAAAGTTCTTCCGGCAATTCAGAATCAGCTTTGTTAAATTCAATAAATATAGTTTCTAATCTTTCTAGTTTGCTTCTTAAATCAAATTTATCAAATATTTGTCCTTCGACATTAATGAAGTTAGTTATTCTAGTTAGAGCCGCTTTGGCCCGTCCACGAAGCATTTTAACGGCTTTTTCATCAGTGCCGTGTTGCATTTGTGAAGTTTTATCTTCAGCACTATTGCCGGTCATTTTGAATGACGAATGGTAACCAAAGTCAAACTATTTGATTGAAAAGATATACTTATCTTTGAATTCTTTAAATGTTGAATCCTCGAGTAGAATCCATATGATCTCGCCTGGTGCCTCCAAATGTTTGCTCTTGTAATGAATGTAGTCAAGAAAACTAGGGTTTACTTAAAAGTATTATATTTAACTTAGCGTATGTACAGTAAATTAAATTAAAATAACATTATAAATAAAATTGAAACCGTTCTTGGTTTTATGAAAGTACTGCAACATGCAGTGTAATGGACGAGTGTCCAATGTGGTTAAGATACGTCAGGTAGGAATTTTTTCTTCTCATGGAGCTTAGCCGTTTTATGTCTACAGTCACCTGTGCTGCCCTCTGCGGACAGCGCATTTGCATATTGGCGCAGACATCATTATTTAGGATTTTATAACGCATGATAACGCATGCGGCAGCTATGATGATGTTGAAGGACTGATATCTGACTTTTCATATTAACTAGGTGGAAGACTTGAGTGCAAAGTAACATGTGCGTTCTGATTTTTTGCAATGGACATGCCTATTTCATTGGTGTTCGCATTATTTTGTCTCCCATCTGCACCTATTAATAGCTTTTTTTATTCTAAATCATAAAGAGTCATTTTTAAACAAATTTGCTGGAAAATACGTCATGCTTACATGTCATGTGCAGTGCATAGGATTCCTCAAAGCAGTAAAATTTATTAATGGAGTTAAATTATATGTCTCGGTTATATGCTAAACTAGTTATATGTTGAACTAGTTATATGTTAAACTAGTTATATGTTAAACTAGTTATATGTTAAGCTAGTCTAAAATAAATAACATTTTGAAGAAATTTTATACTGTCTTGGAAATTTTACAGACTGTTTAGCGCCGGAAAAACAACGCACGACTCTGCTTGTGCGTGATTCTTTGCATGGTAATTTCAGTGGCACCAAAAATGTGTGAAATGACTCCAAAAATCAGCTTTCTTCTATTTTGTTACATGTATTCAACCCCTTTCCACTTATTTTTTTTTTCACATGCTCGCAATATTCAATGATTTCAATACAAATATTTGCTATCAATGTTTTGATTTTTTTCTAGCATACCAGTAGTTACCCAAGTTTCATGTCAGGGGGAACGATGAAGAAAAAGCCCCAACTTGTGTTAGGGTTATTATGCTGTGTCGTACATAGATATAAATTAGTAGTGAGACATCAAGTATTCTGCTGGTGCGTGACACATCGATGAAAAAACTTCAATGGTGCTGATACATAGATCCCAAACCCCGATGTTCTGTAACATACAACTTTTTAATGTATATTCCTGCACATTAAACTCTAGGAAATGTTTTCATGCTGGCTTTAAACTCGTCATAATCAATTAATGTATTCAGAAGGTTTTTGAACTGTCAAGTAAGAGCTAATAATAATATTGATGATTAATGAATAACATTATAAATTAAATAAATGGATACGTTTAATATACTGATAAGTTTTTAACAGATACCTTTAAAATACATAAAACTAAATCATGAATACTAATTAATTGGAATATATTCTCAACATCTTTTAGATTTCCACCTGAATAATACAAAACTGAAAATAAATTAATTAATAAATTAGTGTGAGTCAGTTAGAGAAATTTAATATTGTTCAGAGCTGGTGACAAAGACGCACAAAACTAAAATTGAAATCTGAGAAAATAAATTTAATGCATAAAAATGGATTGTTCTAGAAAACTTACTGCCAATGAAACAATTACAAGGCACAAATTACCTTTAAAACCCAAATTATGTTCACGTTATACACTTTTCAACCCTTTCTGTTACTTCAGAGAGCATGTTTTGGATACGAAGGTTTGACCTAGTAAAAAAACAAAACTAAATTCGATAAAATCAAAAGCTTAACGATTCAATTATATTTATTGAAATGGATTACCTATGGAACGTGATTAAGGATTTATTTAAATCATTATCTTGTTTGTAAAAAGCATAAAACAGGTCCTTGAACTTTCTCCCCAGAAGATTCACGTTCAGAACTTCGTTACGTGTGCTCACATATTTTAATTTAATCGTCTTAATGCTGGCAAATGTTTCATTTACATAATGGGACTAAATGTTTAAATGTCAACCCTCCAGTTAGAGCATTTCCGGGAAAACTGTTGAGCGCATTGTGTTTACGCTAATTTCATTTAAACTAAAGCTTTGCAGACAAATATAATTCTCGGCGTAGTCTCGACTAGATTCAGTGAAGACCAATTTTCAATGTCATCTGAGAATTATGAAACGTGTAAGGGGCAATTGTGTTTCATAATTGTATAACTCGTAATTATAAAGCACAACATGTTTAATCCCTGTAGAAAACGGATGTAATGATCACGAAGTTAGGACTAGTTAACGAATTATTTTGTCTAACTTTTACGCTCTAGCATAGGTTTTAGCCAAATAACATTTTAAGAAATATGAATAGCAGAAAAAAAAGAGAAAGATAGAAAAGAAAAATCTAAACATTGAAAAACCTGCGATCATTCAAGTAATTTATAAAAAGTTAAAAGGTGTTGGCCATTTATTTATTATTATTTTTTTGAAACATCAGCCTCCAATACTAAGGAATAAAATCTAAACATTGAAAAACCTGCGATCATTCAAGTAATTTATAAAAAGCGAAAAGGTGTAGGCCATTTATTTATTATTATTTTTTTGAAACATCAGACATCAATACTAAGAAATAAAATCTAAACATTGAAAAACCTGCGATCATTCAAGTAATTTATAAAAAGCGAAAAGGTGTAGGCCATTTATTGATTATTATTTTTAAACATCAGACTCTAGTACTAAGAAATAAAATCTAAACATTGAAAAACCTGCGATCATTCAAGTAATTTATAAAAAGCGAAAAGGTGTAGGCCATTCATTTATTATTATTTTTTTTAAACATCATACTCCAATACTAAGAAATAAAATCCAAACATTGAAAAACCTGCGATCATTCAAGTAATTTATAAAAAGCGAAAAGGTGAAGGCCATTTATTTATTATTATTATTTTTAAACATCATACTCCAATACTAAGAAATAAAATCTAAACATTGAAAAAACTGCGATCCTTCAAGTAATTTATAAAAAGCGAAAGGGTGTAGGCCATTTATTTATTATTATTATTTTTAAACATCATACTCCAATACTAAGAAATAAAATCTAAACATTGAAAAACCTGCGATCAATCAAGTAATTTATAAAAAGCAAAAAGCTGTAGGCCATTTATTTATTATTACTTTTTTTAAACATTAAACTCCAATACCAAGAAATTCAGGTTTCCAAGAAATAATTTTTTTTTCTAAGAACACAGGACTGCTAATAGTCCAAGAGCCCATGAGCGCTAGACACACGATAGGGGACATAAAGGACACATAAAGGACCAAAACTTTCTGCGTAAGCAAATAAGTCGACGAAGGCTGGCCTGGTGGTCCCCATCGAACCATCACAGATAAGTTATCAAGCATTTTTGTACTTCCTTTTACAAAAAAGGAAGTATTGTATTCGCGAAAAAATTTTCACTCAAAAATCGGCCGTAATTTCCGTTTTGCTCATCCCCAAATGAATGTTGAGGTTTTTTTTTTCAACTCGACCACACGTGGATATGTGCTTAGGAACGTACAGACACCCGAAATATCCATTTTGACGATCCTCGAGTTAATTACAACGAGTTTTCTCGTGACGTCTATATGTATGTATGTATGTATGTATATGCGTATGTGTGTACATATGTCGCATAACTCAAGAACGGAATGTCCTAGAAAGTTAAAATTTGGTACATAGACTCCTTTTTGGTTGCATTCGGATGCTCCAAAGGGGGTCTTTTGCCCCTTTTTGGTGGGAAATCATTGTTAATTTCGATGTAAACTCAAGTGGTGTTATAATTTGGCGGACGCTTGGCGATAAATCGCCACTCTTTTGGTCGCCAAGTTTGGCGATTTTTTTTTCTTTCCTTTTTTTTTCATCTGGTTTCAATTTGGCCACTGTTAGTGAAATTTAGAGAGAAAAGTATTGAATCATATTAAAACTGCCAATAATGAGAAAATGACATTAAACTGGAGTAAAAGGAAGTCATGTGATGCACACATCAGCTCGTTTTTTTTTTTTTTTTTTTTTTTTGCTACATTACGTGTAACAGTAAATTATTTTTTAACATTCAAATCGTTTAAGCATGAGCTATAGTTAAAGGAATGATGTTCTTCCGAATACACCACACTTGGTAAGCTCATCAAATGAAGTATAACATACAAAACAGCTAAAAGATATTTAATGGGAAATGGATTGGTCTTCGCTTTTTTAAAAAAATGGAAGTCAAAGTTCTAAAATAAATACTGTCTCCACGTACTATGTTTCAATAATAAATTACTTTTGAAAATATTTCCTATGTGCGTAAAAGATTTTTTTTATTTTTTTACTTATTTACCAAATAGATTTAGTAGAAGGACACTCTGGGGCAAAGTCAAATGGTGAAATATTTACTATGCTTTTAGCGCCACCTGTCTAGTAATATTTAAACTATGTCGTAACACATGTAGTCTATTACAGTCAAGAAAACATTACCTCTGAAAATCAAATAATATGATACAACAAGAAATTTTCAAAAATTAATACTATTGTGCTAATGTTTTGTTGCTTTAAAAATTATTTGTGTTATTATTAAATGATTAAAAGCCTGTAAATAACATTTTAACTATTAATTGAGACCTATTAATATTCAGTGCAGTATGTATTTGCTTAATATTAAGCTAATTTGTATTTTAAATGCTTTGTGTCAGTGTGTAGTCAAGTGCATGTAGAGCAAAGTGAATTAGTTCATTTCATTTGCTAATTCAATCTTTTATCAAATCACTTAGATACTCATGTACATATTTCTTTAAATTATGTACATGAAAAAATCACCTTCGTTTAGTAATTCCCTATTTATTCATTCATTTACAATTTTAATCACTAAATTGTCTTTTCTCATAATAACTCCTTTCTTTATTTATTTATTCATTCGTTTGTTGTTTCATTTTTTTCATTTAATCATTAATTCTTTTATCTGCCTATTTATCTCATCAAAAATTTCTTTAATAATCGAATAGAAGATATTTCATTACAAAATTATTTTATTTTTCACTTTGCCTCATGAAAGAGAGCTGATGTGTGCATCACATGACTTCCTTTTACTCCAATTTAATGTTATTTTCTCATAATTGGCAGTTTTAATGTGATTCAATAGTTTACTCTCTATATATCACCAACAGTGGCCAAATTGAAACCAGATTTTTTTTTTTAAAAAGTCGCCAAATTTGTCGCCAAGTTGGCGACAAAACTTGGCGACCAAAAGAATGGCGGTATATCGCCAAGTATGCGCCAAATTATAACATCACGAGTTTACATCGAAATTAACAATGATTTTCCCCCAAAAAGGGGCCAAAGACCCCCTATGGAGCATCCGAATGCAACCAAATACGGAGGTGCACAACTAGATCTCACTAGGAGTCTAAGTACCAAATTTCAACTTTCTAAGACATTCCGTTCTTGAGTTATGCGACATACATACACACATACGCACATACATACGTACATACAGACGTCACGAGAAAACTCGTTCTAATCAACTCGGGGATTGTCAAAATGGATATTTCGGGTGTCTGTACGTTCCTAGGCATATATCCAGGTGTGGTCGAATTGAAAAAAAAAACTCAACATTCATTCGGGAGTGAGCAAATTGGAAATTAAGGCCGATTTTTGAGTGAAAATTTTTTCGCGAATACAATACTTCTTTTTTTGTAAAGGGAAGTAACAAAGAAGTGACAAATTTCCACCTTTTTTTTTTTTTTTTTGGAGGTACAAAATAGCTGCCAAAAATAAAAAGCAATGTTTCAATGCAAGTTTTATTATAAAATATATTTTTATTTCTTTATGTACAGTAATTTTCGAAACAAATTTCCAACTTGTTCCCCCCGTTTCAAAAAAAGTAAGTAATCTTAATTATTTCACTTTCCTCACATTCCCGTACATTAAAAATATTTAACACATGATGTATGAGGGTTTCAATGTTAAATAAATGACTCATAACATAATCGATAACAAAAATATTAAATTACAATAAGGAAAGATTGAAATTTTTACAAGTTAAGGAGTAAAAATTTTTATATATATATTTTAGTTCCGAGCATCCACTGTATTTTTAGTATAATTAATTTATTCCGGGGTGAAATTAATTAACATTCGACAACTGCAGACGAAGCTACTTGTTTGTCATACAGAATAATTCAAACTTTTTTTTATATTTGAATTTTCAAAGTATTCTGTAAGAATAATAAATAATACTTGAAATCAAGTCAATGCTCAATGTTAAATATATGCAGATGATTGAAAGAAACACAGAAAAGGAAATCGTGGATAAAAGAAATTTGCATAAAAGTGGAAATAAACAGGAGCTATTATTTTATGTTGAAAATATTAAGAGTCATATTATTTAGCATTTTTAAGAATAATTGATAACGAAAAGGAGGGCACCAAAATCATTAATTTAGTATGTTTTGATAATTGTTAGCTTTCCCTAAAATATGACATAACGACCAAGTAAGTTTTATGTTACGGCCTTTTTTACAGAATTGTGTCAGTTTAAATAAATGATAAGCTGTGAAGAATTTGATAGCTGTTTTCAACAAAATATGAGCTAGGTTGATCAATGTATCAATACTTTTTTTTTTAATCCAAAATTTATTCGATTGTACAGGGTGTCCGAAAAGTAGTTGACACATTTGAAATAATCATAGAAAACCAACAAATTGTCATATGAATTTGCGGTTTGCACTATAATACTTTTCAGGTTTAAGAGTTTTTATGACATCGGGGAAAAAATAAAAAGGGGAAATATAGAAGAAGAAAAAGGCATTTTGTAGGAAGGGTATCAGTATATGCTATGCTTGTAATTCTCGTTTCGTTCGTTTAGTAATTTTCATTCCTTTTGCGGTTCCCCGTGACAAAAAAAAAAGATTTAAAAGTTACTTTTAAATCGCTGAGAATTGCATTTTTTCTTCTTCTTCCCCCCCCCTCCCTTTTTTTAGCAATCACGATTGCTTAGTGCTTTTATTTGACCGTTTTGATGTGCTATCATTTTATTTTCCCACCAGCACCCTCTGCAGCACCACCGTCGACCGGCCGCCTCACAATGCTGCTCCTCTAGCGAGCAAAGTCTCCAGGTGTCGTCAATGTCCTATACTTACACGCATACATACACCCACATACACACACACATACACCTACACACACATACACAAACACATACACACACTCAAACACATGCACACACACACAGACACCTACACACCCATACACAAACACATATACACACATACAGACACAACTACCTACACACCCATACACAAACACATACACACACATACAGACACAACTACCCACACACTCATGCCTGCACACAGACACAAACACATTTGCCTACACACCACATATACATTCCCCCCCCCCACAAACACAAACACACATGCCTACACACACAAACACATACCCCCCATACACGCCTACATACACACACACACACACACACACGTGATTGCGAAAAACAAAATTTGAATTCCAGATGTCAATTTTTTTTTTTTTTTTTTTTTTTAGCAATCACGATTGCTTATTGTTCACACTTGACTGTTTTGATGTACTATCATTTTATTTTCCCGCCAGCACCCTCTGCAGCATCACCGTCGAGCGGCTCCTCACGATGCTGCTCCTATAGCGAAAACCGTCTCCAGGTTGCGCCACTTACTTGCCTACACCTACACACACATACACCTACACACACACACACATCTACACACACACATACACCTACACACACAAAAAAGAACACACGCATACATAGAGACACACAAACACATACACACAACTACCCCACACATACACATACCTCCCCACACACACATGCCTACACACACATACAGAAACCGCCCACACACAAACACATATACCCCCCCCCCTCCACACAGACACGCCTACATACACACACACACACACTCGTGATTGCGAAAAACGTAATTTGAATTCAAGATGTCAAAATTCAATTTTTTTTTTTTTTTTTTTTTTTTTTTGATGTCATAAAAACTCTTGAACTTGTGAAGTATTATGATGCAAACCGCAAATTCATACGACAATTTTGCTGTTTTCTATGAATTTTTTTACTGTGTCAAGGAATTTTCGGACACCCTATGTATTTTGTATCAAAACATAAGTGCAACTTCGAAACTTCTATCTGACAGGTAAATTATTGAAATTGAGTTTTTGTTACTTTAAGAATTTAGCTATAAGTGTTTATTTACTCTTATTGCAATCAAAGTAGACATTTTAATAAGTGAAACGGAAATTTGTACTGGAAAATGGTGCAACTGATTTAAATTTAGGTAGTTAAAGTTGTGAAGTGTCTGGAATGTCAGTAAAACAACTTTCTTCTTTTCTCTGAAAACTAATGTTCCTTCATTTCGCTGATTTTTTAAAAATATTTTTCCCTATTTTTTATCAGTTCCAAATCAATTGCATTTTGTTTTAAAAACACTGTAGTTCTACTTACTTGGCTTTCTTCTGTAAGAAAATTGTAAAATTTTAATAAGAATAAAACTATGCTTTTAATTTTTGTGATAATACTTGTTTCAGTTTAAGATATTTTCAAAGTTCATTGTTAGACAAAGGATTTGCCAGTAATGCTGTAGTCAATGCAATTAAATGAAATAGTTTTTAACTCGACGACTTTAATTGAATATTCCTAACCAGTAACAGCAAACTTCCTCCTAGGAAATAATATACTCATAGAACTAGTAATTCAGAATCTCATTATGACACTAAATCACCAAATAAAAGTTAAAACCTGTTTTTTAACTATTTTATTTAAGAATACCTTCTCCATGCGCTTGAAAGGGACGATATATCTCTGTATTTACTTATTTACTAATGCAATTTCGAAATATTGAAATATTTATCATATATTTTTTCATTAATACATACTTTGCATTTCAATATTAAATAAAATAATCATAACATTATTGCTAACAAAAACATATATGAACAATAAGGATGATTCAAAATTAAATCATCATTTTATTTCTAAACAATTGTCTTTCCAACGGTCAAGACTAATTTTAAAAGAATTTTCAGAAATAAATCACTCCTTTTGAAAATAGTAATTCTAATCCATTCTCCATATTCAAAGCCCCTGCGGTGTCTTACAAGAATCTCAAGTACTCTGTGCCTTTAAAAACAATTTGTTAAGTGGTTTTTTTAAAGGTAATTTTTGCTAAAGTTCTTTTCTTCAAATTGATTTCCTTTAAGTTTGCTCAGATAAAAATGTGACACGTAAAAGTTAAATCCTTCTTACATTAAGTAAAATGGAACAAAATCTTCCCCAAGGAGCTTTAAGAGACTTAAGCTCAGATTTCGTGTTAAAGAAATATGCAAGTTTTTTTTTTTTTTTTTTTTTTTTTTTTTTTTTTTTTTTTTTACACCAACATCATGCCAAAAAAAAAGCTGCAATTTATATCGAGACTTCAGTTTTGACTTTTTTGAACTTTAAATTGCTTGTTACTTTAAGAATTTAGCCGCAGAGGGTTTTTTAATTTTATTACAGTTAAAGTACAAATTTTTTATTAACTTTAGAAATTTAATTAAGACATTTCAATCGTCCTATTCTTTTTTTCCCGATGTGAAAAATTAAATGATTAAAAAACATTTATATTTAACGACGGCTAAAGCTTAACTACAAAAATAACTGATTCTTTTTGCCAAAAAAGCAAACTTTTACTCCACTATTTTCTTCTTTTATCTTTCATACGTAAATGAAACCTCGATATTTAGGGTACATGCTTCATCTAAATTCAATACAATCGAGAGAAAAAAAAAATTTTTTTTACTTAAATCCATTTTTCTGTTTAGTTTCTTTATCTCCAAAATGAAGATCTAAGCATCCTATAGATAGAATACGAAGTTGAAACGTTTCATCGGTTTTACCTTAAGATTTTTCTTGCTGGGGAGGCGCATAAAGGTCTTTACTTGTACATATATTACCTTATATCTTAAAATGTAGTGTTCTGTGGGGTTATCCTCCCTCCTCGCAGCAGCACTGATCTCACTGCGTAAGGATATTTCATGTAACCCTTTGGTAAAACATCTCTTTTCACTACTTGAGGAAATTCTCATGCTGAATTCTACAACCCTTTCAAGTTTTTTTAAGGGAAAATGACCCAAAATTGCTTGGTTAGAGATTAGAATTGTTAGTGTGGATGTCAAGTGTCTTCCACATTAGTGAATGTGTTTCCACATAAGTGAATGTAACTAATAACGTCATCAGCGATTAATTTCATGTCTGTATTGGATGCGGATAGCCTCTCTTATCTCCTTCAATTTGGCTCTTAAGTCGAATCGCAAAAATTCTTATAAGTTGCGACAAATCGCAACAGTTCCATTAAGTTACAACAGATTCTTCATTCACTAAAGAATTTCTACTGCTTTCCGTTCTTTCTCTGACAAAAAAAAATAGAAACTTAAATTATTCGGATTTGGACTCATTTCCAACTAACGTCGTAAACGTTTTAGCAATTTTGAAGCACACTTCGAAAATAAGCGATTACCAGAACAATCCAATGTCTCAGCGTTTGTACTTAACACCCGCATCGGTGACTCACTAATTTGCATATAATTAATACTAATTTGCCTCCAATAATTTGCATAACTAAGTATGCTCGATTTAGACCATTGCGTAAGCCAAAAAGTATGCTCTTATCTACTTGAAAAAGTACAGACAAAATATAATCCTATCATGCACTCTAGTAAATGGAGTCGTTTCCAAAATTTGAGAAGTATTTTTTTTTTCTGAAAGAGCATGCTTAAAAACATAGGATCTGACCATTTTTTAAATATACATAAAAAGTAGTCAAAAACTTTGTACTACATAGTGAATAAAATATGACAACGTATATAAAGTACAAATTGAGAATGAAAAAAGGTTAAAAAACCAGCAAACAGCTGTTTCGGCACTCTAAAATACAAGTGCCATCATCAGTGCATTAAAAACGAAGACAGGTTCACCCGACTAAAACACAGTCGAGGCGAACAATGGAATGAGAGACGAGTTGTAAAAGATATGAGAGCAGTACCGGAAACGATGACGTCAAGGTTACGTCAGAACTCCGGAGGACAGTTGCACTCAGGAGAAAACGTCACGGACAAAAAATACATCAAATAACAGACTTCCAAACATTAGGAAAAGAGGGAGTGCTAGACAAATCATTGACGATTAAATTAGCATTTTTCCATATGTAATATGACTCCCAAAAATATAAATCATGAATGGACGAACACTCGTGAATAACTTTGGCGGAAGAAAAAATAAAATTATGACCGCAGGACCAACAATGTTGAGCAATAGAGGAGCGTTTGAGATCCTGTTTTTTGACGTAATTTTCGTGTTCTTTTATCCGGAATTTGAGGGATCGTCGAGTCTGCCCAATGTAGGCCAATTTGTACTGACAGGAAACACTGTAAATGCCCCATCTGTCAAGGTTCTGAACAGGGTGTTTAAGCTGTGAAAATTTTAATTTATTAACAGGAGAAAAAGTGACGGAAAAATGAAACTTTAAGATTTTGGCAATTTGTAGACTGATTTTAGGAAAAAAGGGTAAGACAACGGAACTCGTATAGTTCACAGGAGCAAGTGTTTGATTTTTGTTAGTTGAGCTACATAGCTTCTTATAAATGGTATCAATAATATATAATGTGAATCCCCGATCCCATCCCCGATTGTATTTTAGAGTGCCGAAACAGCTGTTTGCTGGTTTTTTAACCTTTTTTCATTCTCAATTTGTACTTTATATACGTTGTCATATTTTGTTCACCATTTTTTAAATAGTTTGACAAAGTTTAATATTTTCAAAAAATTATTTTAATCTATGCAATTTCATTGTTTACGCTTCTACGTATGACATCAAAAATAATGAACTGCCATTCACTGTTGCCGTAAACTAGAGCACAATATTTAATTTGCTTCTTTAATCACATGTATTGGCAACGACATGGTTGATAGCAAGTGTAGAGCGCAATATTGAATTCGCTTCTTGATTATCATAACGTTGAAACGCGAAAGACAGCAAGCCTAAGCATTCAGTGCGCCAATGGAGTACGCGACAAAGCTCATCATTTGTGACGTCATAAAGACCACGCCTTGTTTGAAAAATCAGACATTTAAAAAAATTAACTAAACAATAACTGTTGGGAAAATGAAAGTATTTTCGGGGTTCATGTTATTATTTTTGCTTATTCTATCAACTTCAATGACTAAAAGTAGTACTTTTGACTGAAGGAAACAACCCCATTCTAACTCTGGTTTAAAGTCTTCTTGCCACTTAGGGTCACTTAAGAAATCATTTAAAAAATGGGTTGAAAATTACGCATTGTTATAAAAGTAGTACATTGCTGAACTAAGATTTCCAACTATTTAAAAACTCTCTATTTTTATTACACAGCATCACAGCATTTCTATGATTTATTATACTGCCTCCTACATTATTACAATGTGGTAGATATCTCAACCACTTCTAATCAGGATTCAAGAGCAGCTTCTTAACAGTAACTTCAAAATGATTGTATTATACAATTAGCTATTTTAGTGCGTCCAACTGATGTTCTAACATAGCAAGGAGAAGGGTAATATTACAGCCTTGCTAGCAGAATTCATCATCAGCATAGTTTCTTTCATAGACAAATCCACTAAAAAAATACAAGTGAGGCAAAGTTCAAAAAAGGCATGGTTCAAAGTAAATTAACACCTCGAGTTCCTTCAACCCAAGATTCCTTTTTGCACATAAAATAACGAGCTGATGTGAACATCACATGACTTCCTTTTATTCCAATTTAATGTCATTTTCTCATTACTGGAAATTTTAATGTGATTCAATAGTTTACTCTCTAAATATCACCAACAGTGGCCAAATTGAAACCAGATTTTTTTTTTTTAAATCGCCAAATTTGTCGCCAAGTTGGTGACAAAACTTGGCGACCAAAAGACTGGCGATATATCGCCATGTGTCTGCCAAATTATGACACCACTTGCGTTTACATCGAAATTAACAATGATTCCCCCCCCCCAAAAAAAAAGGCGCAAAAATCCTCCTTTGGAGCATGCGAATGCAACCAAAGAAGGAGGCGCACAACTAGACCCCACTAAGAGTCTAAGTACGAAATTTCAACTTTCTAGGACATTCCGTTCTTGAGTTATGCGACACACATACACACATACATACGTACATACAGACGTCACGAGAAAACTCGTTGTAATTAACTCGAGGATCATCGAAATGGATGTTTCGGGTGTCTGTACGTTCCTAGGCAAATATTCACGGGTGGTCGGGTTGAAAAATAAACTCAACATTCATTCGAGGGCGAGCAAAATTGAAATTAAGGCCGATTTTTGAGTGAAATTTTTTCGCGAATACAATACTTCCTTTTTCGTAAAAGGAAGTAAAAAGGAAGAACTTATTGCACAAACTCTGACTCAATAAAACCCGCTAAAGTGGTAACTAATGCAACTATATTCCAATAGCCATTTCTAAAGGAAGAGTTATATACCTAAGTAATATTTAAACAAGCAACCATTCCCAAAAGATTATTTGAGTAAACATTCCCTTTATTGCACTTGTGTCGGTCGTTTGTGCAATGAACCCACTTAGAAACATGTTGATAGCAGGGCAATTATAACACGAAAATAATGATGATGACATCCCTTTAGAATTTTGTTTAATGCATTCTATGACTTAGAAAATGAGCTTCTTCATCATAAACAGCTTAAAGTCAGAAGCAGTATTTAGGATTTAAGTAAATATTATGACGTGTGAACTAACGTATTTTAGACGTTAATCTAAGTTTATCAGTGTTAGTCAGTAGTTTATGAATAATTAGGAAATGTGAAAACAGTTTTAGATTTAAGAACTATGCATGTTCTACAAATATCAGTTTTTAGATTAGCACTTGAACAAAAGACCCCTAATTCTCTTCCCTCCGCTAATATTTTTAGCTCCCAAACGAAGAAAATATATTTAAATGAACTTTCATTTATTGTGTATCTTTTAAATTAGGAAAAGTAAGAAAACTATTTATTAATGAGGTTGTAGAATAACAATACATTTAACCATGACGAGTTTAGCAACGCACTGTAGTATTTATCGTTCAACGATATTTTTTACTCTTTCAGTATGTTCAATTGTCAGTATTACAAATATGACGTGCTCCATATTATTAATTAGTAAGACATCTAAAAGTAGTTCAATGTGGTCAACGCAAAACCTTCTTCTGTATCTTTTGTATAAATTTTCTACAGTTTAAAATTACCAAAAGATATCACTTCCTTAGTTATTGACTCTAAAATTAAATCAGTATTTAATCTTATCGAGAATTCATCTGTACACCAGTTTTTCCTTGACTCCTTGCTTTTAGTACAACAATCAAGTTAATCAAGAAAAATGTTCACCAAAGGGCGCGAAGCCCCTTGGAGCGACTGAAACCTAAAACTAATAAATTCCTACTTCGATTAGGAACTACTTAAGTATCAATTTTTGCTGTGATCCTTCCATTATTTTTCGGGATATGGTACGCTTAAGTAAAAAAAAAACCTTTAATTGCGCAACCAACTCGAAAAAACCTCCTCCAAAATTTGATCAGAACCAGTCCCTACAGTGTGCATATATTTACTAAAATTTATACAACTATTTGCAATACTTTTTGAAGTGCAGCAATCACGCCAGGTGACAGAAACTTTCCACTGCACCACCCCTTCCCCCCACCACGTGAGTCAATAATATTCTCTCCTAATATTAACCAGCAACAGCTCATACTTATGTGTACTCTTTTAAGCAGCACACCAAAGAAAAGAAGGTATTGCAATAAAGGAATCAAGTTATCAACATTGGTAGTTCTTTTGAAATAGCAGAAAAGCAAGCATCTGATACAAAAAAAATATACCAGAAAATCGATGGCATAAAGAAAATCATTCATTTTTCTTGAATAATTCTTTCGAAAAGAACCCAAATTTCAAAAATCAATGAGTACCGTTTTAGCTCTCCAAAAACTTTTCATTTAATTCGTCAGTAATCCACCAATAAAAAAGCTCCTGTTGCAAGCCCCGTCTCCAATTCTCAAATATTTTTTCCTACGAAAAAAAAGCGTTCTGCAGTATGTGTTACATTTAGCATTTGTACACCCCATTTTTATGGGGTGTACAAATGCTATCATTATGGTGTATGGATGATAGTTTTATGTATGGCGTCATTTTTTCATTTATATGAAATGAAATACAGGATTTGATAGTGGTTTGTCCATTTTCTCAACTTGTAAACTATCACAATATTCAATCAATGACTTGGGCCAATCTATCCCTAAACTTGTGTAAGTTGGCCCAAAAAACTAGGTCTCAATCTTTAACTCTTAAAAAATTCCTTAATGTTTCGTTGTATAGTTTCTTATCGTAAGAGAAAAAGCTGATCAGTTATCCCCGGTCCACCCTACGCAATGTTAAATGAAGATTATACGAATATCTGGGCACTAAACATAGGAATTCCGAACGGAGGCAGATAGATAATTGGCTTGAAAGAAATTCTAGAAGTATGCGCCTCCAAAACTGAAAATGCTAAAATTATCGATTTTCATAAGCAAGTTTCAGATTCTTTAATTAACTTTTCACTAACTCGGAGAAAATAATTGGATTTCCCGACAAAATTTGCGAGTCCAAATACCTCACATTTAATCATCGAGTTTTAAAATGTAAGCATGAGATTTGACAAGATAAAATCAAAAAAAATATATATCCAATTTGCAATTTAATATACGAATTTTTTATTTGTATTTTTCTGTCACATTCGACTAACAGTTAAAAAATGTTGAAAAAAAATTAACTATTTTTCTGAAAATTCTATTTTCTGATTATTTTTTTTACTAAAAAAATATTTCTAAATACATTAGTTCCGTATAAAGTACGAATGTATTTATTTTAAATTAAATGATTATGTTTTGAAAAACAATTATGAATTCAATACGCCGTATAGGCAGGTAAGGAGTAGTATCTGCATTTTTATTTATTTATTTTTTTTTTCTCTCTTCTGTTGCACAAGCTTGCTTTTTTGGTTTCCGCTGAGAGAAAGTACGAAAAAAAAAAACGTCTAATTAAAACTTTTCCCAATTGTTAATACTGACTCTAAAACGCATTTCTTCAAATATTTCAGAAACTCATTTCTGAAGATACTGCCGTTTACCTGCTCACGGCAGAATAGTACTGGACAATAGGAGATATTAAGACATGAAGTCGTCCCTAAGAGCAAAAGATTCATTTTAAACTTCTGTATAATTGATACAGATGTTTAGAACGTGATGTGAGGCGAAAGTACGAAGAAACTTGTGTACTTGTAAAAAAATTAATTGCGCATTGTTCTCAGCTGAAGCTGAAACTAGTATTGTAAACCGTTTTTTTTTTTAAGTTTGCATGTGAAGTTAGAAGGAAAATACGTTAGTTCAGGTTATTTTCATAAAAATCTAAATTGAGTGGTATTTAGCACTTGATATTATTTTCTTAACTACATCTTAGTAGTGTTTGTGATTGTGCTGGTGTCAAAACTGAGCTTTTGTCTTGGGTATGTCCGTTTGCTCCCATCTCTTTGTCTGAATTACGCACTTATCAGAATAATTATGATAAACTTTTAAAATAATAGGAAAAATTGAATTGCGTTAGATTAAACTTTATAATCATATAATTAACTAGCTGTACCCCACGCGCGTTGCTACGCCAACAAAAAAAAAATACATCATTATACTGCAGTGACACCTGGTGGCGAGTGGCTTCAATGAGCATATTATGCACGATCTCCGTGGAAAAATACATATGTATAGCAATTTTCATAATAATCGGTCCAGGTATCAAGTGAAGCCGTGACTCTACTCAAATTTTGTACTCACACAGTTTGCAAGATCAATCAATCGCTAAAAATATCAAATAGAAAACGTTTTAAATCCCCACGTTGCATGAAAAGCCATAAAACAATAAAGAAAGAACTTATTTGTTCAAACTCAAGAAAAATGGCCACAGCTAACTTCTTATCAATGAGATTTTTCACGCGAATTAATTTTATTCGTATTTATCCAATGGATTGTGACTTAAATTGGAATAAAAAAGGAACTATCGATCGGATTTTTTTCGAACTGGTCTATAAACATTCCCAGTACCAAAAATAACAAACGGTGAAAGTTTCAGCCAAATCTGCCGGGTAGTTTTTGAGTTCATGGATGACATACAGACAAACATTCATTTATATATATATATATATATATATATATATATATATATATATATATATATATATATATATATATATACATAATATTTTAATAACAAAATGTAGTGAAATTGTATTTTGTGATATGCCCTATGGAGGTTAAATAATTAGTTATGATTTGATAACCATTAATGGGCAGGTTTGTCTTGTATTATGGACAACTAGATTCTAATCAATACTAGGAACCACATTAATAGATTCTCTAAATACATTATTTCAAAAATACCCACAAAAAAAAATCCAAAGCATTAGTTTTTATTTTATCAGTTTCCAATTGTGAACTCTCTTCATTTTAGCTTTTGAAGTGTTTCTGTCTTAAGGAACGGACATTGCTGTATTTGATTATATCGCTGTTTTATTGGTGCGTACTCATTCTTTAGCAATTATTATAGGTATATTATGTTATTTATTGAAAAAGGTAAGATAAAAGCTAGTGTGCCCTTAAATATTCAATTAAGAATAAGCAGTTTTAGTTATGGGCACATACAAGGTATGATTCAAAAATTTCAAGACTTATTTTTTTTCCTAGAAGAAAAGCGAGCGCGGACTGGCGCGGAGAGGCTGGGAAAGTAGTGGGGGGGGGGGGGTCGGTAAACGATCGGAAGCGGCGGCAGTTGGCTTCGGAATACTGGAGAGTGCGCATCGCTTGTTGCGTGAGTGCGTGTCATTGATCTCGGTCATAGACTAATAATAAGAGTAGACCGAGCTTCCCCAGACTTGCTGATGAAAAAATTGGTTCATGGATACATCATGTGACTGGTGGGAGGCTTGGCGAAAACTTTGGCAGCATGGTTGCCAGATGGCAGGATTATCTATAGTTTGGCACTTGACATATATTTTAAGACGTAATGTGTTTTTATTATTATTTTTTTTCCCAGGTGCAGAGATGATTGAACTGTTTTTCTTTTAGTTATGCATTATTTTGACATTAGTAATTAGTTCTTGATCACAGTTTTCAGTAACTTTTTTTCATTTGGAACTGCTACGTCAGCACTGGCGTAAACGTAATGGCGTAAACGTTTTGCGTTAACGCAAAAATGTACTAATCGGCATTTTAAATTGAAATTGTAGGTAAAAATCTTAACGTTTGCCGATTCTTTTTGGGCGCTTGCATCTTTAATTGCTCAGAGAGTTATTGAAATTGAATAAAGAAAATGCACAATACTATCAAACGAAAAACTTACTATATTAACAAAATATTTACAACTTAGAATACCAAATTTACAAATCGGACTCCATAAAAGATCATTCTTCCGTGTTTCATCAATTCTATTTATTTTATTTCTCGCTCGCGTTGATCGTCTGCTACGATCAACGCCCATTGTTGCTAGGATATCCACCAGTCACATGGTTTGGTTTATGAGCAGCAAAAGGGTTGCCATAGCTCGGTCTACTCTTATTATTAGTCTATGATCTCGGTCGAAAAGTGGGAGATACGAAAAAAGATTTTCACGCTGCAGGGCTCCGCCGCTTGAGGGATCGAGTCTTCCGCGTCCACCTGGCGATCAGTACGATTGGATTCTCCTCCACGACAAAGCGCTCGCTCACACGTCGTCGCTGACGATGAAGTTTTACTCAAATTTAACATGACAACACTGACGCAGCCACCCTAAAGCCCCAACTTGGTTCCAAGTGACTTTTTCATCTTCCCCTAATCAAGACAGGCCTAAAAAGGAAGCGATTCGACTCCATAGACGGAAAAAAATCAATCCAGCAGGCTTCGACGAGAGCTCTTGACAGCATGTCGCCCCAGGACTACCAGACGCGCTGGAAGCGCTGTGTTGTTGATGAAGGATCATATTTTGACGAATTTTAGTCCGCTGCACTTAAATGTCCAATAAATTTCTAGTTCTGAGATCAGTCTTGAAACTTTAGAACCGTACCCTGTATGACCATAACTGATTTGTTAAACATTCTTACTCAAAATCATTACTTGTATACTATAATTCAGTTAAATGGAAGAAAAGTTCCCGGAACCTTAAAGATTAAACTTTTTAAAACGTCATTTATTTTTCGTATTCGTGTTCTAAAAAGAAAATAAAAATGAAACTAGTTTATTTCCAATTCAGTACTATTGTATTTCAAATGTTAGAAAATAGTATCATGATCAGGCATTACAGCTAAATTTGGAAAGCGATAAAAATATTCAGCAGTAAAATATATCTTTCTTTTTTTTCATTTGTTTGATTATTTTTGGTGTTCTACAGACGAAGCTTTTAGTTCGGTTATCTATTTTTTAAATGTAATGTTGCTCGAATAGATAAAAGAATACACTTCAAATTTGATTATATTGAATCGACAAATGTAATTAATAATGCTGAACACGTTTTGTGTATTTTCTAAAAATATTTGATTCAGCTTGCATTACGTTACTAGTTTCTAAAAT
The DNA here is from genome assembly GCF_026930045.1 of Uloborus diversus. Classification (NCBI taxonomy): domain Eukaryota; kingdom Metazoa; phylum Arthropoda; class Arachnida; order Araneae; family Uloboridae; genus Uloborus; species Uloborus diversus. The sequence goes on along the minus strand of NC_072739.1, from coordinate 151,550,979 downwards.
GACCGTTACTACACATATGAGACCATAACTAATTAAATAAGTGCATTCCACTTTATCTCATAACTAGTGGTACCCGCACGGCTTTCCCCGCAGTAGAAAATCAAAAGGTCATTTGGTTCGCTGTATATTTACAAATAATGGATGATGAATTTCTCGCCAATTTGCTATGTTAAATGGCTCGCCCATGTTACGATTCCACGTTATGATAATTTCGTAATTTACTATTCCACGTTGTGATAATTAGCTGGGTAAAATTTTCTTAAAATTGGAATAGAAAAAGAAGAGAATCGAATTTTCGAAAAATCGCTCTGAGGTGCACACCCCAATGCTACAAACTAACTTTGGGCCAAATTTCATGAAAATCGGCTGAACCGTCTAGGCCCTATGCGCGTCACAGACATCCAGACAGAGATCCATACAGACTTTCAGCTTTATTATTAGTAAAGAAGTGTATCTAAATCATAATGTTACAGCTGTAAAAGTGCAATTTCTAAGTTCTAACAACGTTAGCATTAGTTTTGTCCATAAACTAGAACTGCAACACTTGTATACTAATTTGTAAATGCTTTAACCATGCTCATAAACAGTCATTTACTCTACATTTAAATAAAGAGATAAAGCTAGATTGTAAAAAAAATCATGTTTATCTTTCATTTATTCTCTTACTAACTGATTTGCCCGGCTTTGTCCGGTCTACCTTGGAAATAAAAATTGTGTCAAGTGACGTATATTCAACATTTAGGCGTAAAAAATAACTAAAAAAAAACCATCATGATTTCCCTTCCAAACAATGACGACAGATATTAAAATACTTTTAAGAAATTAAATCCAGAAAGATAATTTAAAATGCGTAACCATGGAAACACAAAATAAAATAAGATTAAGAAATTAAAATGAGAAAGAAAATGGTTCACAATTTGAATGGAATCGCGATTTCTTAAACTTGATTTAAAAAGTCTTGTAATTTTTTTTCCTTTCGAGATAAAAGCTTATTTTTTCGACCATAGTTCGAGTTAGATCTGGAGTAAAAAAGGTTAATTTGTCCAATGGCGTCAAAAAGAAAGCTGTGGGGCAATTCCTTCACTTTTTATTGATTTATTTAATGAAGAAAGTAGTGCCTAAATTTCAGCTAAGCCTAAAAAAATTCGAGCTAAAAACGCTAACAACTTCCCGTCGTAATAAAGTTAGAGCATTGAAACAAACTGCGTAGAATGCGGAAAATTCTACTTTTTCTAACGATATATAATATTAATATGTGCAAGTAATTTTTTGCCCCCCATGTTTGACAATTTATGTAAAAATTAGAAGTTAATTGGAATAAAAAAAGAACTATTCATTGGATTTTATTCGAACTGGTCTGCAAACCTTTTCAGGACTTAAAGGAACAAACTGTGAAAATTTCAGCACAGTCGGCCGGGTAGTTCTCGAGTTTTGCGAGTTCAAACACACAGACGCTTTTTGGGGACTTCATTTTATACTATGTAGAGATTAAGGAAAAGTGCCGAATTTTCAACCACATATTAAGGATTTTAGTGGGCATAAGTACAAATATTTTCTCCAAAACAGGATGCCATACTTAGTTTTTACTGAGTTAGCGACAAATTATCATTTTTCTACAAAATAAACGCTAGCAAGTAAAGAACCTAACTTTCATGTTCCAATGGAAACTGAGACGGAAGATCATTGCATCGGTTTTTTGAATGGTGCCAAACAATTCACCACACCTGTAGTAAACCATCTAAGCTTTTATGAGTTTATAAGAAAGAAAGAATAACGAGATCGGGAAATAAACATACAGAGAAGCGAAAGTATAAGTGCTCTGCTTTATTAGAGGCAAAGAAATAATGGAGTCTTGCAAGTACTATTGGACTTAACGGAAAAAATCGCATGCACCAGCATTTTATGGTACATCCAACTCCTAGCCGTAACCAAGGTAATAGCGATTACATGAGTTTTATTTCCGGATCTACTACCTGTTTTCCTGTTTATTTTCTTGAACTTTCTCTTCAGACGTGAAGCGGTAGGACTCTGTTGGTTGGTATTTTTGTAGCGAACGAAAATCTTTAATGATTCTCCGGCACAATGTACTTCGGTTTATGTAACTATCAATACATAAAATGTTCTCAAATCTATGGTTTGTTTTATTTATACTTTTAAACTTTAAAAGCAATATTTTTCTTAAATTTAATGCAATGAAAATGGAAGAGAAAACATTTGGTCCGGCACGTGACAACTTTATGTTACATTTCAAAGCGAGTAATGAGCAAGATCATGGGAAATCATACGTTTGAGTGTTTTTATGGGGAAAATATTTTATTTTTTTCCTATTGACTCCCGTTTATACGACCCTTGGTTATCCGGAACTCCGCATTTTTCGGATCAAATTTGTAGTTTTCAAAAAAAAAAAAAAAAACATTATGTTCTTACAGAAAATTTTAAAATTTTGATAGCAGAAAAATAACTATAAGAAAGTTGGACATTCGCTTTTTATTTTAATTGATTGTAACACTCCTGCATATATTGTACGCTAAATTATGGTAATCTAACCAACATCACTGCAACTGAACTATAATGGGGTAGACTGGGGCACGTTTACGCGGATTTTTTTCAATGAATTTTCTAAACTTTATGTTTTAACTTAGGAAATTTTAGACAGTGCAGTTTTATGAAGCAGTTAATGGTGTCAAAATTGGTATATTCAGTTGTTGCTCAGTTTGGGTTTTTAACCGTTAAAAAAATTATTTTTGAGTCAATTTCGGTTGTTTATTAAACTTGCTCCGGACACGGGGCACGTTTACGCGTATTTATTTTGGCACCTAACGTGGTTCTGTTAGTATTTTGAACATAATGTCTTACCATCGTTAAAATGAAGCAAATTTATTACAGACAGAATAGTGTATGAAATAAAAGCTGAACGGGAATAAAGACCGCACTACATGATTGTAAGCTATTAGATACGAATTCGTAACTCAATTAAAAATTAAATAGTGATTCTCAAAACTAAATAGCCTGAAAATACTGAAAAGTTTTGAGACAGTTCGGAGCGAAAAAAGTGTCAGGGCACGTTTAGTAGTAAGACACAGTAAGAACGTGCATAAAGGTGCTCAGACGTCAACGCGTAAACTTGGCATGTCGCCAAATTTGGATTAATTTTTAACGTGCAAAAAAGTTAATAACATTTCAGTCCATACAAATACAATTCTCAAAAAAGGATAAAATTCTACTAATTTTTATATATTTTTTCTTTTTCAACAAGTATTATTTATTCACAATTAGCTTCAAAACGTTCAACTCAAAACTTACTCGACTTGGTAGAAAACAGATTATTCTTTCTGCATGCTAGACCGAAGCTCGACTGATGCACAAAAACTTGTGAGGGTATTTGCTAGGGAACAGCATCAATATATTATAATTGTTGGGGCTCTCCAGTTATAATTCGTTTTGAAAAAAGGGCACTGCGTAAACGTGCTCCGGTCTACCCTATTAAGCGAAAAGTTGACCCTGCTTGATTCAATAAAAACACGTGTTTAAACCAGAAGACAATGTAGCAGTTCCTTGTTAAGAAATTATGTAAAAAACTGTTTTGGTCGTTAAAATGTCTTTTAAGCAATGTAGTTTTATGGTTTGTTGTCGTAAAGAACCGTTAAGTCTGCTTTTTAAAGATTCGCTTCGGCGTTGTTCCCATAGTACCCGGAGTATCCGGATTTGGTTTATCCGGATTGCCTTTCACCCAGTTAGTCCGGAGAAACAAGGTTATGCTGTATATTCTTTTAGTCTCACTTCTTTACTAATAATAAAGCTGAAAGTCTCTCTGTCTGGATATCTCTCTGTCCGGATCTCTGTCTGTCTAGGCGCTCTGCGCCTAGACCGATTTTCATGAAATTTGGCACATAATTAACTTGTAGCATGGGGTGTGCACCCCAAAGCGATTTTTCGAAAATTCGATTTTGTTCTTTTTTCTATTCCAATTTTAAGAACATTTTCTCGAGCAAAATTATCATAAGATGGACCGAGTAAATTACCAAGTTACCATAACGTGGAACCATAACATGGGCAAGCCAATTGGCGAGAAATTTACCATACATTATTTGTAAATATACAGGCGAACCAAATGACCTCTTAATTTTCTACTACGGGCAAAGCCGTGAGGGTGCCACTAGTTTGAAATAAAATAAAGAGCAGGCAAGTGTTGGTCTGGCAGCCTACGTTGCTCAGTAACTAATCGTGTTGATGGATACTTGAAAGAATAACTACACAGTAATAGTACAAAAACAACGTTAAACAATAATACATTAGATGATCTTAATGACTAAAAAATTGTTGAGATCATTGTCTGAAACGTTGTGGAGAACCAGTTAGTGACACCTCGAACATTTCTCAGAGCTTTAGGTGACAGAAGGTTAATCCATCTGATCGTAACCTGGTACCAGACGACTTTCTGCCGTGTGGTCGAGTCAACTGGAGGAGCTACTTTCCTCTTCTGTGATATTGTCTGACACGTTGTGGAGAACCAGTTGGTTACACTTCGAACATTTTGTGGCGTGAGGTGACAGAAGGTTAATCCATCTTATCGTAACCTGGTACCAGACGACTTTCTGCCGTGTGGTCGAGGCAACAGGAGGAGCTACTTTCCTCTTCTGTGATATTGTCTGACACGTTGTGGAGAACCAGTTGGTTACACTTCGAACATTTTGTGGCGTGAGGTGACAGAAGGTTAATCCATCTTATCGTAACCTGGTACCAGACGACTTTCTGCCGTGTGGTCGAGGCAACAGGAGAAGCTACTTTCCTCTTCTGTGTCATTGTCTGACACGTTATGGAGAACCAGTTGGTTACACTTCGAACATTTTTGGCGTTAGGTGACAGAAGGTTAATCCATCTTATCGTAACCTGGTACCAGAAGACTTTCTGCCATGTGGTCGCTACTTTCCTCTTCTGGGCAAAACCGAAAATTATCGTTCAGTCAACAAAGTCCAATCTATATTTGTCTCTCACCCGTTGGCAATGCGAATTGTAAATGCACTGTGAATTGTATGGAACATCAACTATTCGGTTGTAGTAGAACTTCGTTATTTACGATCTCCGCATTATCCGGCTCAAATATGTAACTTTTAAAAAATATTATAGTCACATAGGTAATTTTAAATTACGATAACAAGAACGCAACTTCAAGTACGCCAACCATTCACTTTTATTAAATGTACAACTCTTCCAGAGATTGTACAATAAATTATTGTAATCTAACAAGCATCATTACAGCTAAACTATAATGACAAAGCGTTTGGACGATTGTGCTTTATTCAAACAATACACGTGTTTGAACCAGGAGACAGGACCAATTTTTGGCTAAAAAAATATAAGAAAAATTGATAAAAAAACGGAAACAAAGTTTAAAAGCACAAATAAAAGATTGAAGATTTTTAAATGAAAAACATGTTTCAAAAGCAATAGCCTATTTCATCAGGGCAAAGCAAGCAAATGGGATGGAACACGGTCATGGGAGAGTTTAAATACAAAGAAGGAAAGCAGAGAGGTGGACCAATCAGATCTCAGCGAGTGCTGAGGCATGATTTGACGTATCAGAACTTGTAAATCTTAACCCATCGATTAAAATTGGAGAGATATGCGGAACCACAAAAGATTCATTACAAAGATTATTTAAATTATTGTGAACATAAAAGGCTTTCAGAAAATCCAATTCCTCAATTCAGTTTGGAAAAAGAAAGTTTATTTATAGGTCTGTAACTTATACGAAAATCAAACTTACTAAGAACACTATAAATGCAAAAGGATATTTTTGAATGAAACGGTAAAACCACAAAATTTGTAGAAGAAAACCTTGATTTGTTGTATTTCGGTTAGACAGTTTATAAAAAGCCTCCTTAACAATTTGAAGAGGAAAACACAACAAATCAAGGTTTGTCCTTAAACACGGGTTTTGTACTTAAACTCTTCCATGACCGTGTTCCGTCCCATTTGCTTGCTTTTCACTGAGAAAGGACGCTATTGCCTCTGAAACATGTTTGCATTTTAAACTTTTCAATCTTTTATTTGTGCTTTTAAACGTTGTTTCCGACTTTTATCTATTTCATGCTCAAAGCTCATGCTTTTTATATGAAAAATTGTTTTGTACATATATTTTTTTTAATGAAAACAATTCTACGTACCTTTGGTACAAAATAAGGATTTTTCGTCTTAATCAACGGTAATCCTGCTAATTTAAGGATTTGCTGTGTTTCTTACACGTGCTATGCAGATTTTCAGGTTCGTCAAACGTAAGGAAGTTAAAGTGTATTTAAATCTTTCCACTCACATTTCGTTATTTATGTCGGTTTTTTCTGCAAGAGCAACTGATAAAATATTTTAGAGACATAATCAGTTAATCTTTAACTAGCAGCAAGAATGAAATTTCAAAAAAGATTTATTTGACAAAAAGACAACAAGAGGAGTAGACATATTTGTGTACGTAGAATATAATTACGGAATTTTTGTGCATGAAAAAGACACCAAAAAGAAGTAAGAGGTCTTTAGAGATCATAACCCATGTAGCATAAAGCTTTACTATAGTTATCAGCGTCATGACAACCATTTTAAACCGTTTATTAAACGAAGGGGATATAGGTATTAGACTTAGGATGACATAAGTAACGATTTTCAATTTTCATTTAATATTTCTCTCCCAATTGCCCCAAAATTATTCCATATGTCATCATACTGCCCAAAATACTAATTATTATGCTTCTCTCAATATTAACAAATCCCCAAATGGTTAGAGCTACATTATGCGATGTCACTTTCATTATTAGACGATTAGTCGCATTTGGAAAACTTTCAAGCGTCAAGGAATGAATTTTCTCTCTTACCGCATCCGATGCCTTTGAGACCTGCGATGCAAAAGTCAATGTAACTATAAAAAACACTGCGCTCAAAAAATGAACCATATTTCTGAGAACGAAAACCTGCCTACCAGTCGAAAAAATCATAAAACCTTCAAAAAACACAAGAAACATGAACATAATTGCACATAAAAATATCTGGTAGCAAAATAGACTATCGAAAGATGTTATCATATCAGTTATTTTGTTATGAAGCACTAAAAGCTTCCCAGGTTTCTTTGTTTCAAAGAGACGTTTCGAATAAGTTTTCAATAAGTTCACAAAAAACCAGCACATAATACAATAGTAAACTTCGAAGCTATGAAAGGTAGAGTAGAGTACATTTCCTGCAGCTAGGTGAGAATATCGCAGAGCATTGAATTCGTACTCAGTTAATTGCTTGCCGAAAAACGTCAATATTTTTTCATAAGGATCATGCGTCAAACAAACAACAGTAATTGGGAAACACAAATGTACTGCATACACAAGAACACAAATGAACTTTATAACTGTTTTACAGTACGACAGATTGGCTGTGTAGTTTAGTTCCTTCAATAACAAAACTAAGCTGATTGTTATTTTACGCATATCTGTTGCTTTTCTGTACAGCCAGCTTATGTGCATGAAACTGATAACTACAGACAGATGAAGTGGTACGTCCGCAAAAGTTATAGTTTTGTTACACGCAACGTAAATAAAACTTGCTATCCAAACTGCTGCATACAAGTAAAAAATTATGGAAAACATACAACAAAAATAACTTATAATCCCTTTCATTAGTTTAAAGTCTGCGAATTTCCATTTTATCGGTATACCACACATTTTTAGAAGTATAAACACTGGTTCAAACAGTTTGATATACTTGGCCAGGTATTTATTTCCATTGTTCAGATCCATAACTACGTCACTTCCTTCCACGGAAAATCTAATAAACTGCTTGACCATTATTTTTGTTGCATTATAGTATTTTAAAATTTACTTTTGAAATACTATATTTGAAGCATAAACACTGGTTCAAACAGTTTGATATACTTGGCCATGCATTCATTTTCATTGTTCAAATCCATAATTGCGTCACTTCCGTCCATGGAATATCCAAGAAACTGCTTGATCATTATTTTTGTTGCGTTATAGTATTTTTAAATTTACTTTTGAAATACTATATTTAAAGCATAAACACTGGTTCAAACAGTTTGATATACTTGGCCATGCATTCATTTTCATTGTTCGAATCCATAATTGCGTCACTTCCGTCCACGGAATATCCAAGAAACTGAATGATCATTATTTTTGTTGCATTATAGTATTTTAAAATGTACTTTTAAAATACTATATTTGAAGCATAAACTCTGGTTCAAACAGTTTGATATACTTGGCCATGCATTCATTTTCATTGTTCAAATCCATAATTGCGTCACTTCCGTCCACGGAAAATCCAAGAAACTGAATGATCATTATTTTTGTTGCATTATAGTATTTTAAAATGTACTTTTTAAATACTATATTTGAAGCATAAACACTGGTTCAAACAGTTTGATATACTTGGCCATGCATTTATTTTCATTGTTCAAATCCATAATTGCGTCACTTCCGTCCATGGAATATCCAAGAAACTGCTTGATCATTATTTTTGTTGCGTTATAGTATTTTAAAATTTACTTTTGAAATACTATATTTAAAGCATAAACACTGGCTCAAACAGTTTGATATACTTGGCCATGCATTCATTTTCATTGTTCGAATCCATAATTGCGTCACTTCCGTCCACGGAATATCCAAGAAACTGAATGATCATTATTTTTGTTGCATTATAGTATTTTAAAATGTACTTTTAAAATACTATATTTGAAGCATAAACTCTGGTTCAAACAGTTTGATATACTTGGCCAGGTATTTTTTTCCATTGTTCAAATCCTTCCTTCCACGGAAAATCTAAGAAACTGCTGGATCATTGTTTTTGTTCCATAATAGTATTTTAAAATTTACTTTTATTAAAATGAAAATTACTGAAATATTTGTGAAATTAATGTATCTGTAAAAATGAAGTTTTCAAAGAGTGAACGCTTTACTTTTATGTCCAAGCTCTGAAAAATTTCAAGCATCTTATCTAATCTCAAAAATGTTTGAGCGACTGAAACTGCCTCTAAGCAGCACAAACCCTGAGAGCGTTTAAAAGTGTGTTTCCTTTTTTCGCCACAACATATTCCTTTACTGGCTTTTGAATTAGCTCTAGGTAAAAGCAGCTAGAAACACAATATCACTTCTCATGAAAAACATCAACCTTTAACAAAGTCTGCCAAATATGGCCGAAAACTTCAATATTTTGAAGTCAAGTCATCTATTGTCAGAGTAAAACCACTTAAGGAAAATAATATTTAACAAAAAGATCAATATGCCTTGAAATTGATATGATACGCCTATTAATCTAATGAGTTTTGTTTTTCAAGAAACTAATTTTAAAAATGAATCGATTTAAGTGTATTACAGTTACAACAATTCTAATACATTTTTTGAAATAAAAAAACCTCCTATTTTCCAAAAATTTTGATTTTTTAGAAACATTTTTCTTATAACTGCGAGATGTAGACTCGAGCTATAACCCGATTCTACAAAGCAATGGTAAGAATTAATAAAATAAAGCTTTACGATTCTTGTAAAACCTGGTGATATGATATTGATTTTCTCGTTAAGGATGGGCGACGAGAGAAATAGGTAACTAAATTGTGAAAGATTACATACTGCTACATACGTTATCTATTGTGAATCCCGTAGGAGAATTTTCTCTTTCTTTAAGAGACAATTAGCAGGCAAAAGAAGTAAAACTTAATTTACGATTTGAAATGAAAACTTTTAAGACTGTCTTGCCTGCTCATGGGAAATCACATGCAGAAGGAATTACACAAGTTTTGAAATGCAAGTATCTTTACTTGATTTACTTTTAGATTAACGTAGATTCAAGACATCAGGAGTTCGAACAAGATGCACAGACAGAATCACTACGTGTTATGTGTTCTTTTGAATTCAATAAAGAATTTTGAAAGATTTATAATCCTGAAACAAAATTTGAAATCAATTTGTACATTGCTAACTTCTTTTTCGTACCCTGTTGTTGTTGGCTTTATTCAGAAATTAATTAATCCATTTAAAAAGCAGCCAAAAACAAAAAAAGGTAATTGCAATAAACAATAAATTGAACATGCAACAAAAGTAACAATTTAAAATCAAAAATAAATCTTTAAATTTCACAGTTCTTTTTTCACAGTTGTAGCAGAAATACTATCCAACCACGGATTGTATGGGATTTTCAAACGTCCAGATAAGACAAATCTATCTGAATGAGGGGAAAAGTAAAAATTTGATGCCGGAACTCCGCTTATTTGAATGAGACTCTGCTTCTGCAAAAGCTGGCATCGCTAAAAAATAATAGATTCGTCCATTTCCGGCTATAAAACAGATGTTTGTCTTTCCATGCAATCCGTGGTCAAACAGTAAAAAGAAAGTCATTTCAGGTAGTCCATGACAGATCGCGCAGACCAATAAAGCTTTCCGAGTGATTTTAGTTTTTGATCAGTAGGGTCAAACTTCAAGCAGCAGAGGAGATGAGTAGCATTCATGCTGCCAGAACCGCAAAGTGGACAGGTACCAAATGTTAAGGATGACTATCTTGAGGAGGTGCTCAATCAGGCAATCATGGCCTGTAGAGAGCCTAAAAAGGGCCACAGTTTCCGCTCGAGGTTTATTACAGTAAGTAATCCACATCTCTTGAATGTCGACCCAAGGTTTGCCGTTCGAGTTTGCTTTATTTATGGCCGTAAGTTGACCTTGAATTTGGTTTTTGCAGAAACGAGTAAGTGACTCACTGAGAATGGGACAGTTCACTTGACAATCTAAAGAACTTTGCTTGGCCAGGGAGTCAGCGATTTCGTTTCCATGGATGCCCACGTTTTTTTTTTTTTTTTTCGTACCCTTTTCCATTTTATTTTGCTGAGTTAAAAGCTGTACAAATGAATTATTCTCTATTAATAATAATCTTACTTGAAGACATTTTATTTTTCTTACAAAAACTAGTAGCAGGGAAATCTTTTCAAATATAATCTCCACCTTGAATACCGTGTATATATGCATTATTTAACATTGGAAAGACGGAAGTGGCCAGTGTGGCCCCTAATATACTGTAATGTTCAATAACTCAATAACTGAATGAAGTAATGGAACTTTTTGACTTTTTATAATATGATCCTATTTAGTTGTTCATATAATCATTTATTCATTAACCTCATGAAAGTTTAAATATTGAACCTTATACCAAGAAAGACGAAAAGGACCCCAGAAGTCATACAAAGAGGGAAAATATATCTTTCCCCTCCTTAACATTTGACCCCCTCAAAGACCCCCGCATCTACCAATTGCTTGGCTTATCGGTCTTATCTCCAACTTATAGTTCTATAAAAAAGTTCTTTTTACTCTAGCTTTACCTTCTTATTTTTGGATGGAATTCCAAATGCGAAACACTGCAGATTCTCCACCAGTTTAACTGCAGGGATTGAAAGAGAAACTAGCACTATGCACTTTGATGTGTTGAGACATCACCACAGAAATTTATGAGCATTCAGTTTTTATTTAGCCATTAAAAGGGATGTGTGGGGCATATAGACTCATTAAGGCAGAATTTTGATTAAGAATTTAATCGAAAATCAGAATGAGGCCACATTGAAATTTTCAGTCTTTCTAGATATACGGCAATTTTCAACATTTTTACTGTTAGAATAATTACATGTTCTGAACTTAATGAATTGTTATCTACGTTAATTGGGCAAAACTAGAGAAATTCTTCAATCGTCAGTGACTAGCAATAATCATTAACTACTAGTTGAAATAGTGACCACTTTTATTGTACTCAAAATACTAAACGATGTGTTTTTTTTTTTTTTTTTTGAAACAAACTAAAAGAAACTAACTAAAGACAGAAATCAAACATCATGAGAACTTCAAGAAAACACCTTGGCTTCTCTATCGCTTTCGATGTTCCATTCTTTCACTTTACGAAGCTCAAAACTTTTGCCAAATTTGGTTGGTTAAGGGGCTGTCCACAAATGATGTCAAGCTTTGAGGGAAAATAGGGTGGTTGGTGAAACTGTGAGTTTGTTACAAGGGATAGAGAGAGATAACAAGTGTAACACATGTCGCAATTCTTATATTAATATGATAATGTAAAATAGCATGACATGATGTGACAATGGGGGAGGGAAGGGCATGGTAAAGTGTGAAAATTTGTGACAAGGAGGGGGGACAAAAATTGAAAAATGTGACATCACTTATGAACAGAACCATGGGGTATATACTGAATGCATATTGAATCGAAAATCATCAAAACAAAACCTAAGCACATTAATCTCTCAAAAACCAGGGGGCGTATGCCCCTCTTGACTCCCCTAATGACGGGCCTGGGAGGAATAGTAAATGCATTTGCAAATAATGAGGTATGTAACTATTACATCGTTGTTACCCCTCCGCCCACATTACGTTATTGATGTAAGATTTCTTTCATACAAGTACATTTGTTTTAAACCGTAATTTTTCAAGTCATCGGCCTCTAAAAAATATTTTTTATAAGCATTTAAAACTAAAGTCCAAAATTCCGGGACTAAACTTCAAATGCATACGTAAGTTGTCACAGCCTTACAAGCGGATTGAACAAAATATTGTAAGAAGAATATAAGAACCAAAAACATTTATCATGAAATAACTGTCGAAAAAAATTGTATATCTCAAAATGTTTTGCAGTTTAAATTCTATGGCGCTCCAGAATTTTCCTATCATTAATAGTCATTGACTGCATTCTTTCACAAGTCCTTATGTACAGATTGGATGCTTTCCAGATTTCTTCACCAATAAACTACAAATTTTATCACTGATCTCCACCAGCACTAGTAAATGTCATCAAACAAAATTACTTTTCCCGGCTTCTCCTATATTTCACCCTAACTATTCAGCTTGAAAACCATCAACAAGCAGATTAGTCTTTTTATTACGGTTCGTATTTCGTCACGACAATGCGAAAACATATATTTATTTTTCGTATTACGCTTGAAGATGTTACTTAAATGCGTTAAAGTTGAATATGAAGAAAAGAAAATATTTTTTTTAATGCGGTTTTCGTTTCCACTACCAGTTTTTCTTTATTTACTTCTTCTTTCACGTTTTGCAGATTTTGATGGTTCTTTATTTTTTACTAGCCGCCTGCGGCGACCAGCTGTTTCGCCTTCTTACGCCATTCACCTTTCTATGCAAGCAGCCACCTACGGCGGCTGTTTGGCTAACTTGTCATTTACATTTTTACTTCAAGTTTGCCGCCTTCGACGTCTGTTTAAACAAATTTGGCAGCAGTATTAATCATTCCATCTCTATCTTTTTTTGTGCCATTCACATTTTTACGCCAAGATTGCCGCCTTCGGCGGCTATCTACCTTTACGATCAATCTCTAAATTTTCTTTTCCATCTCTATTTATTTTAACCTCCCCGCTCATTTCCTAATAAAAACAAAGATCACTCAAAAAACCGCTTTTTTTATTTAAGTAGAACAAAAAAAAGTTATCTCCAAAACTCCCCGTAGTGTGCAAAAAGTAACAAAGTAAAGTAAGTGACAAAGAAAAAAAAATCTCGCTGTTTTTATTGAATTAAATGCGCACAACTATGAAATGTAACGTAATATAGAAACAGCAAAACCTCCAGCTTGGGGGGGATGGAAAATGAAATAAATGCATTCCCTAAATTAAACAAAAAAAGGAAAGAAAAAAAGCAAGCACTGCCGGAAAAACACGTGGTCATCACGTCATAAAATGTAGAAGTAAGCTATATAGTAAAAAAAAAAGATTAACATTGTTTGCGATTAAGATTCCATCGTAAATATCGAATCGAAATCCAAGTAGTGACGTCAGAGGCATAAAAGATTGAAGAACGCTTCTTTCGACCGATGCGTAGAAAGATATGATGTATTCAGCATAAAAAAATTGTAAAAAAAAAACTATTGCGTATTTTTAAGAACTTTTTTCTTCTGAAGAGGGCGAAATGTTTTTACTATTACCAACTTAAATTTTAGAAATGAGGCTTTGATACTTCTCGCAGGATGATATTAGAAAAATATAAAACCCAGGAAAAAATGCAAATTGAAGGCTTTTTCCAAAATTCATAAAAAATACAAAAATTGCTCTATCTTCAAAATTTTTTCATTCATCATATTTAAAATTAAATTTCCAACACTATAGTGCAAAAAATATTTGTGTGGTGCAATTGGTTAGGGGTCTGTGAGGTAAAGAGTACTAAAAAGTGCAAAAAAACACGTAAAACATTAAATAACTTTTTTTCTAATTAAAATATCAAAAATCGAAGCCCGAGGTGCACATCTTCGGCAGAAACTGTACCTGTATACCAAATTTCATTTTTCTAGGCCTTACCGTTTTCTCGGGAAGCGCGCCCCACACACACACACACACACACACACACACACACACACAAACATCTTATTTTATCATATGTATAGATTATTTTAAACTTTTAAAAAAGCGTCCCTTTTTTCCGATTTCGCACAAGAAAAATCGACAGAAATTATTAACAATTTTATAAATCAAATTATTCATTAAGCATATTAATATGAACCTTAATTATTTTTCAAACAAGTTAGAAAAGAAACTTTTTGAACGCATTGTAATAAAAATTTTACGAAAAAAAGTACGACCAATAAGCAAAAGCCGTATTCATTTTAGTACAATAAATTAATGATGTCGCATTTAAAATGATTTCGAATGATATTTATTGATTTATTAGTTCCTTACGATTTATATAACAATTTGGGAATTGCTTTACGGTTTTATGTTTAGTAAAGAGAACATTTTAAAATCATATTTTGAGTTTCAGTGATTGTCCTCTATTTTTGTTCTTAATTTTTTTCAGATTTCAATCATCAAAGCAACTATGGAAACACTTGATTAAAACATAGTCGAAAAAAAGATAAGTCACTTCAATATAGTCTATTACAGGGCTGTCCAACTGCAAAGAGCCCACGGGCGAGAATTTCGATCACCGATCACCTGGCTTGAAAAAGTTGAACATATACCTCTTACACTATAAAAATTAGTAGTTAATTAGGAAGTATAAAACAGTGAAACAGAAGGATTATGAAACAATATGCTTAGATTTTAATGGGAAACTGAGGCCGGTCCACCTTCTTTAAAAGGCCAGGAATGTCAACATCGCTTTCATCAACGGAAAAGCGCGGAGAGTTGACGAGAGCAAGCTCTCAATTTCTTTTTCGAAATCAACAAAGGCCGTAGAGTCAGTGAGGGGGGTCGTTATTTTTAACCAATTGCAGGCAGGTTTTGCTTATATGAAATGTTTTTCTCTTCCCTCCGTCTCTCTTCCCCCGCCAACGCGAGGCAATACTATTTCTAGGAATTCGTTTAACAACAGCATGCAGGGTAAGACTGCTTGACCTAGACCTGTAGATGTCCTGTACCTTTTTCTTCCAGTACAATGAAAAGATCAAGATCATATTTTGAGGACCCCGGCTTGATCAAAAATGGCAATCTCGGATGCTCCTTGATACCATAAAACGTCTAAAAAAAGAAATATGCTGAATAAGAAGTTGGCGGGCCGCACAATATGTGTTGGCGGGCCTCATGCGGCCCGCCAGTTGGACAGCCCTGGTCTATTACTTCCGGATCATTTAAAAAGACTTCTAATAACAATGCTTAATAGACGTTCAACCATTTATACGTACAAAGAGGGGCAATTTTTTATTTATTTGCTTATTTTATTTATCAGGTTTTATTTACAGAACTTTTTAAAGCATTTTTCAAAATGCTAGGATGTAAGCTTAAAGCCATTCTCCAAAGTAATGAAAATACTTTTTTTACTTCCAATAAGTAAATAGATAATAAATGTTGGCTTTTAACAATTTCTATGACTCGGGACCAGTTATTTAACTGCTCATTTAATTATTTATTATATTTATCGAATTTATTCATTGATCTTCTTTTTCTTTCTTTTTTTTTTTTTCAAAATGCTTGGATATAAGGTTCCAGTTATGTTCACCAAAGTAATGAACATACTTTATTGAATAACGAATACGATTCCAATACGAATTTATTGAATACGATTCCTTTTATTTGCTGAGAAACCTAACTACCTAGTAAAGAGGAACGTCAAGAGAAATAAGTAAACTGTCAAGGATTGCTTACTGAAACATACTTCACTCTATTGTGAATCCCAGTGGAGAATTTTTTTACATCTCTAAAAAAAATCTTAGCAGCTAAAATGAAGCAAAACTTCAATTTACGATAGGACACAAAAGAAAGTTAGGACTGTCTTCCCATTTCAAGGGAAATCAAGTGCTAAAAGATTCATACAATTTCAAAATAAAACTTACGCAGTACACCTTTATTTTTTTTTTTGGATTTATTTTTCTTTAACATAAATTCTAGACATCAGGAGTTCAAACCAGACGTCTAAACAAAAAAGACAATGCGTTATGAGTTCCTCTGAATTCTTGAAAGAATGTTAAGCGAAACAAATTCTGAAATAACAGTTGAAAGATACTTTTTGTTACTGCCTTTTTTATCCTTACTTTTGTAATTTTTGAAGTGAAAACTTCTTAAGGCGCGTTGAGCACTTTTGAGGTGGGAATAAAACATCCATTTCACGACACCGAAAAGCCGTCACCTTACCAGCACCGGAATGCGCATGCGCGGCTTCTCTCTGCTCCTTTACGGGCGAATTTTTCGTTAAAATTACGAGGCTCAGTGGCACTATCGGCAGCGCATCAGTCTCAAGAATCGAATAAGCTGCCCGTGATGAGTTCAATCCTCACCGTCACATAATATCTCATGAAAAACAAACCTGTTGTAAAAATTTCTCCGCCAAGAAAACCTTTAACTTTTCCGCACAAAAAATAAGGCCTTCATCCTAAAACCTTCTAATTGAGGTGGTTGCTTAGTGAGCAAAAAGCTTCCCGCCAAACAAGATAAACAATTTGAAGGATCTATCCATATTTCTGAGGAGTTGAAGGTGGAAGTAGGTTCTAACGGAAGTAGGTCTGATGAAAGAGGAGAACAGGGAGGATGATAGTTTGGCAGATACTTGGCGGGCAAACTAGATATCATAACTTTTTAAGGCTGAGGGTTTTTTGGTTTAGGATGAAGGGTTTTTTTTTTTTTTTTCTTTTTTTTTGTGGGGCGGAGTTAAAGGTTTTCTTGGCGAGAAAATTTTTACAACAGGGTTGTTTTTGTTGAGATATACTTATTTTATTTATCAATTTTATTTACAGAACTTTTTAAAGCATTTTTCAAAATGCTAGGATGTAAGCTTAAAGCCATTCTCCAAAGTAATGAAAATATTTTTTTTTTACTTCCTATTAGTAAATAGTTGATTAATGTTGGCTTTTAACGATTTCTATGATGACTCGGGACCAGTTATTTAACTGCTCATTTAATTATGTATTATATTTATCGATTTTATTAATTGATATCTTCTTTTTAATTATTTTTCAAAGTGCTTGAATATAAGGTTCCAGTAATATTCACCAAAGTAATGAAGATAATTTGTTGAATAAAGCTTTACGATTCATTTACTTGCTGAGAAACCTAGCTATCTATAGTAAAGAGGAACGTCAAGAGAAATAAGTAAACTGTCAAGGATTGCTTACTGAAACATACTTCACTCCTTTTTTATCCTTACTTTTATAATTTTTGAAGTGAAAACTCCTTTAGGCGCGTTGAGCCCTTTTGAGGTGGGAAAAAAAACCATCCATTTCACGGCACCGAAAAGCCGTCACCTTACCAACACCGGAATACAGCGCATGCGCGGCTTCTCTCTGCTCCTTTAGAGGCGATGTTTTCGGTAAAATTACGAGACTCAGTGGCACGATCGGCAGCGCATCAGTCTCAAGAATCGAATAAGCTGCCCGTCATGAGTTCGGTCCTCACCCTCATATTATATCTCATGAAAAACAACCTTGTTGTAAAAATTTCCCCGCCAAGAAAACCTTTAACTTTTCCGCACAAAAAAGAAGGCCTTCATCCTAAACCAAAAAACCGCAGCCTTGAAAAGTTATGATAACTAGTTGGCGCGCCAAGTATCTGCCAAACTATCCCTCTTCTCTTTCATCACACCTTCTTCCATTAGAACCTCCTCCCACTTTCAACTCCTCAGAAATATGGATAGATCCTTTAAATTGTTTATCCTGTTTGGTGGGAAGCTTTTCAAAGCGAAGTGGTTGCTTGGTGGAATGCTAAATGGCCTATGGTGCTTGAAATAGGGTGTAAATCCAGTTAAATGTGCAGATTCTTTAATTTTTCGATATAATAATTTTCATCCGCTTCATTTTTCTGTAAAAAGTGTAACGGATCACATTTAATTGCTGCTTTATCCCCTTAACCCCCAAAATCCATAGTAATGCAGGACTTTGCCCTCCACAGTGCGTCAAAGGCTGACGAGACGGTCAGGTGTCAACCTACATACTAGGGTGCCTGGGTTTGAACTTTTTTCGGATCAAACCTGCCAAAAGTGGAAAATCTCGATGGACACTACAGCTTTTTTTTTTTTTTTTCAAACCAAATAACTTCTCTTAGAAACATGGCCTCAAATACTACACGGTCTTATTCTGCATTTAACCATATGAAAGTAATTCTAAAAAAAATTTCTTTAATATTCTTTTTCTGTAATAATTTACCAGTGTTAAAAAGAACGCGAGCCAACCTTTGTATGCAACCGTTTTTCGGCTCATAGTAACGATTATGTAACTTACGTTAGTCCAGCTCTGAGGAACAGGACTGGCATATTGCAGAATGAATTTAAAGGTTATGCTAATTAATGATACAATTAATGCTTCGAAAGCGATAGAACTCAATTTGTATTTGTTGATCATTGATATATTTATCTGTATATACAATTCGCCGAGGAGCTCATTCGCAACTCCAGAGCTCAAATACGCTATTTTACGGTTATTAAAAATACTAAAGAAAAATGTAAAACATTCCACTCCACGTAATTTCTTTGGGGTAAATAACAGGCTTCAGACAGTTTGTGGCGTAACGCTATTTCAGAAGAATAGAAAAGAAAGCTTCCCACAAACACGATGAAAAATTACTGTCATTCACTAAGCGTCAAAGCAAGTTATAAGTTACGGCATTTGTTTGTTTTACCTTTTTCATCCGCCATTAGACAGGGGCTGCAGCGCCCCCTATTGTTTATTGAAGTTGCAAATTGTATGTAGTCAGCAAGTGTGAAACAAATCAAGGTAATTTGTAGCACGAGTATTTGTTCAGTGCACATAATTTCAACTGCACTCGGCGACCACATTATATATGGCACTATTTAAACTCGATCTTGGTCAACTTTGATAAGTTCTGCTAAGTTAACTCCCTCACTTAAATAACAAAAGTAACTGCGTATAACACGGTAAGCGTACCCTTTATGGTTGAAGTAACGTGTAAACAAGGATTTCCAACTTTTTAGCATCATAGCTGTTTTAGACAGAACAGTTTTAGATCAGTCGACTAATTTCGGGTGTGAAGGGGGAACATAACTTTCCCTCTATATAAATAGAATGGTACTTATACACATATACAGTGCTGGCCAAATTATTAGACTAAAGAGGTTTTTTTGTACACTATTTGTACTAAAGTACTATTTATTTTGCTGTTAAAGTACAGTACATACTGTACACTGATTATTACGTTATTTTAGCATAATTTAATGTTTGCAGGTGGCAGCACTGTCTGCTTTGTTTATGTTCTTTGTTTATCTACCTACTTGGAACATAACCTCAATCAGCCTAAACAGTTCACTAGTTCTTTTTATTAGTGTGTTCTGTTATATTTAAAGTTAGTTTTAGGTAATTAGTGAGTATGTGTATGTGAGTATATATAATAGTGAGTATAAACAATTTTTTACCTCCTTTTTTTAAAAAGTTAAGAATTGTTGTAATCCTTGTGAAAAGTATGCCAAAACGATTTAAAATGCTCATCAAGAACAAGGGAAAGCATATTAAATATTAGATAATTATTTCACTGTTCGTTAATGCGTCTATAGTTTTGTAATCAATAAAGAATTTGCTTTTAAAACAGTCTTAGTCTAATAATTTGGCCAGCACTGTATTTACGCAGTCATTTATTTATGTATTCATTCACTGATACCATTTTGTGATTTAGAAGTAGAATGCAAAAAAACTTAATATGAAATACACACCGCAAATCTCACACCATTTCTATCAATAGAATGAAATCAAAAATAAATCGCTCAAACTCACGGCAATAGCAATGAACGATATCACTTGCTTCTTTCTCTCTAAAAACAACTTTTAACTTTTCAAATCTCCGAAATTGATGGGAATTGCAATGAAAGAAATCGCTTTGCTTCTTTACTCCGTTATTTTTTTTCACCGAAACAACTTTTAACTTTCTGTGAAAAAAGAAGTCTTATCCAATGAAGAAAAAATATTTAGGGTCCAATAGCCAAACAAGCAAAGCAAACACCGTAAGCATGTTTTTTGAAGGATTATTGGATACAATTGACAATTGAAAAAAAAAAAACTATGAGAGACAGAGAAATAAAGAAGATAAGAACGATTTAAGCCTTCTATTAAAGCCAGAAACTTTTAACGTCGGAATGTTGTTCCAACATTTTTGCGAGCTGATGTTTGCTAAGTACAAACAATTTCTTTACCTTGTGTTAAAATAAATTTTCCAACTGATTACTAAAATAAATAAGAACATATTACGTAACTTTTTTTACTTCAGTTTGTTAAGATTCCATTAGAGCGTGATATAATTTCAGTGGGTTCTATGGACTAGACAGTCTTAAACATGTTTACACGCTAACATTTTCAATGGGATCGTTTCCAAAATCTTAATAGTATTTTTTTCTGAAAGAGCATGCTTAAAATCATAGAATCTGGCAATTTTTAAAATAATTTCTTTAAGTTTAATATTAAAAAAAAAATACTTAAATCGGTGCGTTTTCATCGTTTAATGCTTCTGCCGATGACATCACAAATGATGAAATAGCATTCAGTGTCGCCATTCACGGTCCAAAATATTTAATTCGCATCTTTACTCTCGTGTATTGGTAACGACATGGTTGATAGCAAGCGTAGAGTGCAATTGTAATTCGCTTCTTAATTATCATAACGTAGATATGCGGTAGAAAGATGCGCCATAGTGCATCATTTGTGACGTCATAAAGACCACGCCTTGTTTGAAGAATCGGACATTTTAAAAAAATTAAATTAAAAAATAACTGTTCGGAAAATGAAAGTATTTTCGGAGTACATGTGTTTTTTTTTTTTTTTGCTTATTCTATCAATTTCAGTGACAAAAAGTACTACTTTTGACTGCAGGAAACAACCCCATTGTTACAGAAACTATACAATATGATAAAAATGTCTTATTTTTGTTAATCCTCATATATATAATAGCCAATGATCGAGTAACGCTCCTGACGTCATCAACAATGAGACTCGCGCCACGGCATGATAATTTGATAGTATGTTTTGGTAATGTTTAACATGCAGGGAAAGGTTTTATTGAGACAAGACTGAACTGAATCCAGTAACTTAACTTTTTTACTGTTAAGACTGTGCCAGTTCAGGAGAATGAAGAAAAGAAAAAGTGGTCAACGATGAACGCTACCTACTGGAGTTTAGGCTTAATCCACTGGAGTTAGGGTTAGAATTTCAAGTATCAAAATATCACCACGCAGGCAATTGGCTTCGTTCAAATATAGAAGCAATTTTCACCCGTAATACTTTAACGGGCGATTTTCCAGTGTGTAAATAATAGGTTCTTCTCCTAATAGTAAACTAACCTAGTTAACATATTATTTGCATTTCTGAAGCCCATATCTCTTTGAATTGACAAAATGTTTCGTAGTCATCCTAAAATACGTGTATACTATTTATTTTGCATAGTTGTATGTTATAATGTTGGTATTAATATACTGAAAACAATTATGGTATCAGAAAGATGGGGCCAATTTACTGGCTACAAAGGATAATGCATAATTAGTGATTGTAATACCGGTATACCGGTGTACCGAATGCCGGTATCTGAGCCATTTTGCAATTTCGTAATGCCGGTATTTTCTGGGGTAAAATACCGGTATTTTCGGTTTTTGTTGAAAAAAGTAAATAGTTTTAATTAAAGAATTTAATTTAATGTATTAAATTTCTACTTATATTTTAAATGTACATTTCGTTTTCCATGACACAGAACCAAAACCAATCTATTGATGGAAAAATTTAGCATCAAAAGCACAAACTAATATCACTAAACAAAAATTGCGGAAAGATTGCAAAATGATATTTTGTCATTACTAGATGGGGAGATGAATCACATGTTCGTGCTCTTTTGTGCACCATGTTTTTATTTTTTCCATTCCTTGATTACTCACTTTCCCTTTTGTGAAAATTAATTTCGAGTGTAATGTTGAATGCATTTGTCCTATGAACAGTTTATTCCAACCATCAATTGCAGTAATACTTTATGATTTCTTTCTTAATTATTTGTCTTAACTATACTAAATTTTGACAAAACCTTTTTCGTGTTAGCATAACCAATGGTAATTTGTTGTCACCAGTATTGATTTGTTGTCCTATCTCGCTATTTGGCTTTATACTCGGCAATATAGTATTTAGAAATGATATAGTGCTTTGAAAATTTGCATAGAGATAAGGTATAATCAATTGAAACATATTCCCCCCCCCCCCTTTTTCCCATTCATTTTTATCTATCTTCCTTTATTCAGTTTTACCTTTTTGTCTTGATTGACACCCCCCCCCCCCCCCAATTTTCTTCTATTTATCTTTATTTTTCCTTTTTTCGAATATTTTTTGTTTCTGTTTATTTTATTTCATGGTTTTCCATTCTGCTTTTCCTTTCTTGCGGTTCACGGTTACTGACAATTTCCTTTCTTTTTGTTTAAGCTTCGGCTTAATCTTTGTCCAATTGAATTCTTTCTACCTAAGAGAAAGCTCTTGGCCTTTGGTTGCATTCCTATTGGTTCCTGATCGGTTTATAACTTTGTCATTGGTGTTTGGCTAATACGCTGTTTTTATCTTTTAAGCTGCATGCTTATCTGCTCTTGGCTTTTGTCGGATGTCTTTTCATCCATAAGCTCATTATTTTTTGCATTGAAAAAGGCGTTCCCTGTAACGGCGAAACACGTGTCTGCTGTAATTTGCAAATTTGTGCTTCATCTTACGTTGTTTGTCTTACTATACTTTTAGATATTTGCATAGTTCTAATTGTAAAGTTTTCTGAAAAGAAGGCGGAAACGAACAAGATCAAATTTAGTGAAGTTTCTCGTAAGTTTCAAACCAAAGAGCTAATAAAAAGCAAACACAAACCTCTCCTGTTCAAGAGGAAATGGTACTAATATTAGAAAAGTATCGTGTAACGAGAAAGAAATAACAACTAGCTATAAATTAAAAAATAATAGTAATAATACACACAATACAAAATAAACACACACACACACACAAAAGGATGTATCCAAAAATAACCCTTAAAAGAGACCGAATTATTTGAAGAGAAGGACTTCTAGACAATAAGAGGAGGTGTATCGCGCATTATCAACAGTACCACCGACCTGCGTGAATTCAGAATGAGTATTTTCAACTGTAGAAAGGTTGGGTACTAAAATGAGTTCCGGGTTTAGAAAAAATCAAGTAGATGTATTATAATTTTTATTACTATTGATTTTTTGTTACTGAATCTTTTCCTTCATTTTATTTGCTCACAATACCTTTTCATAAAATATACAAATTTTTAATCAAAATTATGAAATGTGGCATCGAAACAATATGTTTTCAAGCATTTTTTGAGACATTTCTAGTAACGGTATTCCGGTATCACATTTTAAAAATACCAAATTCCGGTATTGAATTTTTGGTCGGTATTGCAATCCCTATGCATAATCTTACTACATTTTGATGCAAGATGCGAAAGTTTTGGTGCTTAATTGCAATAATAGATCAGAATGCAGAGAAAATACGCACCATGCTTTTGTACTAGTGGTGCGACATCGATGTCGATGTTTTGGAAACGTCGATGTTTTTGGAACATCGATTATTTGGGTTCGATGTTAATGTTTTTGCACTTTAATAGAGAATTATGATAAAAATTCTCACAGAGAAGCGACATCGACATGACTTAAATTTAAAAAATTCAGGAGCTGAGCTCCTGTTAGTTACCACGCAAAATAAACTCAAACAGGAATGTCAACTGCTCCGAAAAAATGTTGATTTGATTCGCATTTCCCGGTCGAGCGTTTTCAAGCATGGCGTAGTGTTTAAAGCTGTTTTTACTTCCTTTTACAAACGAGCTGATGTGTGCATCACATGACTTCCTTTTACTCCAATTTAATGTCATTTCCCCATTACTGGCAATTTTAATGTGATTCAATAGTTTACTCCCTAAAAATAACCAACAGTGGCCAAATTGAAACCAGATTTTTAAAAAAACGCCAAATTTGTCGCCAAGTTGGCGACAAAACTTGGCGACCAGAAGATTGGCGATATATCGCCAAGTGTCCGCCAAATTATAACACCACTTGAGCTTACTTCGAAATCAAAAATGATTTCCCCCCAAAGACCCCTTTAGAAACACCCGAATGCAACCAAAAGGGGCGGTGCACAACTAGACCCCACTAGGAACCCACGTACCAAATTTCAACTCTCTAGGACTTACCGTTCTTGACTTATGCGACATACGTACATACAGACGTCACGAGAAAATTCATTGTAATTAACTCGGGAATCATCATTATGGATATTTCGCGTCTCTATACGTTCTTAGGCACTTATTCACGTGTGGTCGAGTCAAAACAAAACTCAATATTTATTCGGGGGTGTAAGAACAATGGAAATTAAGGTCGGTTTTTGAGTGAAAATTTTTTCGCGAATAAATTACTCCTTTTTTGTAAAAGGAAGTTCAAAGGAAGTATGTATTGTATTCGCGAAAAAAATTTCACTCAACAATCGACCTTAATTTCCATTTTGCTCACACCCGAATAAATATTGAGGGTTTTTTTTTTTTTTTTTTTTCGACTTTACCACACGCGGATAAGTGCCTAAGAACGTATAGGCACGTGAAATATCAATTTGACGATTCCCGAGTTTATTACAACGAGTTTTCTCGTGACGTTCTGTATGTACGTATGTATGTATGTGCGTACGTGCGAATGTATGCCGCATAACTAAAAAACGGTATGTCATAGGAAGTTGAAATTTGTTGTGCACCTCCCCTTTTGGTTGCATTCGGGCGTTTCTAAAGGGGTCTTTTGCACCTTTTTGGGGGAAAATCATAGTTATTTTCGATGTAAACTCAAGTGGTGTTATGATTTGGCTGACAGTTGGCGATGTATCGCCAGTCTTTTGGTCGCCAAGTTTTGTCACCAACTTGGCGATAAATTTGACGATATTTTTTTTTTTATCTGGTTTCAATTTGGTCATTTTGGTGATATTTAGAGAGTAAACCATTGAATCACATTGAAATTGCCAATAATAGGAAAATTACATTGAATTGAGTAAAAGGAAGCCATGTGATGCACACATCAGCTCGTTTATATTTATGCTAGCGCTTAAAACAGGAATATCTACATAGGGAGGGGGGCATGGCGCAGACTGCGCCATTGAAATTTTAAGTGGGGGTTTTTTTAGGTGTATTTTTGACGAAGATAGATATAGATACAAAAGTATAGCATAGATACAAAAAATTTTTAAATGATGATAGTAAATATGTCATACGGTAACAAGACAGAAAAGCTGTCATTGTGAAAAAAAAATGGAATTAATGATGAGAAAAAGACATTTTGCAAAAATATTACATATGTTAGTTCTGATAGTGAAATTGAGCTTTAAAGTATCAACGAGACTTATTTGTTTGTTGTGAATTTTACGTATTATAGAATGAAAATAAATATGAAAAGATATGAAAGGAGGAACCTGGAGAGTTGAAAATCAGCTGCATTAAGACTTATTTGGGTTCACAATTGCTTCTATTCTTCCAAATATGGAGGGAAACTTGGAAATATTAGATTCAAAAGACATTCAGTAATTCAGTTTACATTCTGGAATTTTAAAAGTTTACAAGATTATATCATTTCGAGCTAATGATGTTTTTTTATTTCTTCATATGTGAAAGAAAGATGAAAATCTTAAGTGTCCGAAGTTCTTGAGGGGCCCTAACTTGGGATAATGAGTTTTTTTTTTTTTTTTTAAAGAGACGTATCTACACATCTATACCTTGTCTTGAGGTGAAGATCTACTAAAGCACATTCTAAAAATAGAATACTTCGTTCAAATGAAAATCTTATGACTAATGTGCCACTAAAGGTAAAATTTCAAAACTGTCCCAAGTATAGCGTTTGATTGTAGGTGTTGAAATCTGACAAGTTTTAAAGAACAAGAAATTAAATTTTCTGTTTTTTTTAAGTAAGACTTTAAATATGCAACAACGATCTATTTTAACTGCTATTTAATTTAGTTTCTATTTCGATGTTCAATTTGCATAAAAGACTATCAACATTTCAAACGAAAATCTATCATAATTTTTAAATTATGCTTACTTTTTTGTACGCTTTTTATCACTCGATTATTTTGAAGAATTGTTTCATTATTTGGATTTTATCTTATTGAAAGGACTGGAAAATAAAAGCATGAGGAGCAGTCCGCAGTGTCTTTTCGTCGTGCCAGAACGATCTGGGATTTGGTCGGGCTATCGAATGCTGAGGTTTTTCGACTCGATGGTTTTAACAAATGTCCAAAACAAACCAGAACTGCCTAAAAACCTTCAAATACATACAAAATTCAGAATACTTTTATCCTTTTATTACAATAACTTTATATTTTATATACAGTGGAAAATCAAAAATCCGAAATAGTTGGGCCCATAGATTTAAATACCATAGACTTTCAATACCATGGATTTTCGGGCCATCTATTTTCAAAAATAACCATGAGACTACCGTTTAAAACAGCATTATGCAATTAAACTATAAAAAGTGGTTATTAAATATGTATGAAATATGTATGTTGTACATAACACGCAACTGTAGTACATAACGCTACAATATGTGGTTACATTTCTCTTTTTTTTTTAATTTTGCAAGAAAAGAAAAATTTTCTTATTGCTTAGTTAACATAAAGGAAAATTGATAAAACTTCGTAGGAGCGAGTTAGGATTTTTGACGAAGTTGATCCATGGTCTGTTGTTTTGTTCAATGTTAGACATCCAATAGTAGGATTTGTGATTATATCACAGACTTCTAGCCAAATATTCAGAAATTGGTTTCTAAATGCCATATACTCAATTAAATAAGTCTCAAATAAGAAATAACAACAACTATTGGTTTGTAATTTTCTTTTCTCGTATTTTTCCAAGCAATGCGAAAAATTTTATCTGTTATATGGCTCACGAGAAATATTTTAATATAAGGTTCGACTTTCGGGCAGAAAAAAGTTGGACACCACTGTTCTACTGGATGTTTTTTTTTTTTTTTTTTGAGAAATCACGATTGCTTATTGCTTTCATTTGACTGTTTTGATGTGCTATCATTTTATTTTCCCGCCAGAACCACCGTCGACCGGCTCCTAACGATGCTGCTCCTCTAGCGAAAGCCATCTCCAGGTTGCGTCAATATCCTACACTTACACGCATACATACACGCACGTACAAACAAACACATACACACATACATACACCTACACACATAAACGAACACATACACACACACTCATACATACAGACACCTACACATACACACACCATCTACACACAACTATTCACATACTCATGCCTGCACACAGACACAAACACATATGCCTACACACACATACACATCCCCCCCTACCACAAACACTCATACACACAACTACCCACACACTCCTACCTGCACACAGACACAAACACACACTCGTGATTGCGAAAAACATAATTTGAATTCCAGATGTCAAAATTCATTTTTTTTTTTTTTTTTTTTTTGAGCAATCACGATTGCTTATTGCTTTTATTTGACTGTTTTGATGTCCTATGATTTTATTTTCCCCCGCCACCCTCTGCAGCATCACCTTCGACCGGCTCCTCACGATGCTGCTCCTATAGCGGAAACAGTCTCCAGGTTGCGTTCATATCCTACACACACACACTCATTCTATCCATTTCAGTGACTAAAAGTAGTACTTTTGACTGAAAGAAACAACCCCATTTGAGAGTGTGAACTATATTATACATATAAGTGGTTACGACATTGTAAAATACTCATAAGGGAGCCATAGGTCAAAAAAGAACCAAACCCTCACCTAATCGATTCTTGAAAACACTGAACGTTTCAATTAAAGATTCAATAGATACGATAAACTGGAAAGAAATAGAATGAAATGAATATATTCGGAGATAATAACGGAAAACCCAGCATTATCAATCAAATATAAGTCACAATGAACTTTAGAGAACAATGAGAAGAGATTGTTTTTCTTATTTCCTTTGGAAATCTTTGATTTTGACAGTCTGTGATATTTCCTTTAAAATATCTGTCGCGAAATATTACGACACACGGTTTGAAAGTGTCACATCACAAAAGAATTTCGATTAGAAGTATAATATAAGTAGCGATTTATTTCAAATAGATCCATAACGGAAGTCTAGACATCATGTGTTTTTCTCAGTTCAATGAAAAATTCATCGGATATATCGGACGGAATTGGAGAGAGGAAAAGAAATCAACATTTGGGATCAGAGTTATAAATAGCAAAAGAGATAATGATAGTGATTATCATTAATACTTTGACAGAGAAATTTATAAAAGATAAAACTTTGCGTTTCTTTGTCTTAAGTGCTATTATCTTTGTTGGGTTATTTATTAAAAGCGTTTTCCAGAAAATGAGGAAAGCAATTTCAGATGTTTGACTGGTAATTTCTTTTAAACAACATAAAGTTCAAAAAAAAAAACTGCAGTTAAATGATGTAGATTAATTTTAATCTGTAAAGTTTCAACAAGTCGATGAAATAATAGACCAACAAACATATTTTTCCCCATCACACGGGCCTACTTCAGATTGTTTTTGAATACTGTGTGCGTATATATTGATGATACCTACCTTTGTAGTTAACTAATAAACATACCCAGCGTTGCCTGGGTCAGTAATAATATTAAGAAACAATTTATACCTTCCTTTATTCATTTTTAGCTGTGCCCGCGGTTTCACCTTAATAAGACAGCAATGTAATAAAATACTATTGTAAGTACATCACGCCATGATATATATATATATATATATATATATATATATATATATATATATATATATATATATATATATATATCAAAAAATTACACACCCTTATCCATCGATGTAGAAAATCGAAAAAAAAATCTTTTTCAATTAAAAATAATTGAAAACCCTTGATTTATAAATTAATTAATTTTTAAATGAGACGAGTAATAAATGCTGAAAATATTCTCGCACGCAGCCGGGTTCAAACCCGAAACCCTAGGATCGCTGGCCGAGCGCTTTAACTTCTAAGCTATTCGAGCAACAATGATTTGAGTTATTGATGCAACAAAAAATGCATCATAAAATATTATTGGTTTAATTTCAATTTATCGTTGATCTACTCTTATTAGTCACAGCGGGATGTTATATAGCCTATAGCCTTCCTCAATAAATGGACTACTGAACACACACAAAAAAAAAATCAATTCGAACCAGTAGTTCTTGAGATTAGCACGTTCAAATAAACTCCTTAGCTTTAGATTATTAGTGTAGCTTTATTACCTGGATAGCTACTCTGAAACAGCAACCATAGAAGAACGTATAGTCTAAACATTCATTTTCAAAAAAATTACGTATAAAAAGGGGATATTTCTCGAATTTCATGATTATCAAAGAATAACAGAACATAACTTTTGACTGTATTGAAGCATTGATTACTTAATAATACTATTTCCATCAACCAATTTCATGCTGTTTTCGAGTTTGTGCAGTTGTTTTTATTAACCAAATGTTTGTCCGACAAAAAAAAATTTCCTTTTAATGATTCATCTTTTTTTAAATGTGTTCACGGGTAACATTTTCCAAGAGTAGTTGACTTTTTAGCTTTAAGGTTTTCGAGCACGCTCGGAGAATTTTTTTAGAAAAACGTTGTTTAGAAATATTGTAATTGTATTTTTTGATGCAGTTTTCCAGTATTTTTTAAAATACTTGTATTACATTTTATCAAAATTGCTAATTATTTGTCAAACTTGTAAAAAAATATTCAAAATCTTCAAAAATGCTATAAAATATTTTTTAAACTTATAAGAATAAAAGTATCTCTAAATTGACTTACTGACTCTTGCCTAAAGCATATACCAACAATGTTGAGGGTATGTTGAAGATAAAACATTTTAGAGCAAATAAAGCATATTCTGAAGCATTTTTAGTGAATTTACTGCATAGATCATTTAATAAAACCACAACTAATAAAGTAATGCTGTTATTATAAGCATTTTGGTATATCCTCTGTCTAGATAACAGCATTGAGACAAAGTCTGTAAAGTTTCATAAAAACAACATGATAATGTTTTAAGTTACCATTTTTGAAGTGATTAAACTTGACACCTACACCCCTGCACACACGCGCACATGCTTACACACGCGCATACACATATACCATACACGCATGACTACATACATACACACACACATACATGCCTACAGACATACGCACACACATACGCTTACACACACAAGACCTATCGAGTAGGACCCTATCGCAACATAATTTGAACTCAAGATGACAAAATTTTAATTTTATACTTTTCATTTATTTGTTCCATTTTTTTTGGGGAGATTTGATAAGAGAATTCAGGTCCCAAACGTTCTATTTTATGACTAATTGAAAAAAAAAAGTTCTGCATACCTCCAATACGATTGCAAGTACATATTCATATGGAACTATAAAAAAAATATTTTTCCCAATTCCTCATGCTTCTTACGTTTGCCACAGAGTGGCAAAAGAAAAACTGATTTTTAAAACTTTAATATGTTTTTAGTTATTGTGCATTAAATTGCAAGATCAAGTTTTGGAGAGATTTTCGTGCTTCTCCCATGGTTCAATTCTAGAAAATAATACTTAGAAAAAATTCTGTTACACAACTCTAATATGACTATCATGAGATGAGTATAATAAAACAAAGAAAAATACTTCGCTAAGAAATGTTGATGCTTTTCATCTGCTTCAATGTCTACAGAAAGTCCTTGGACAAATAAATAACCAAAGAAAATACACGATTATTGCGTGAGCAGCAAAATTATTTTCGGCTCGATTCGCCATTGTTCGCTGCGCCAATGAATCGAAGAAAGTGCATTATAGTTTTTCCGTGAATCATCTTCTGTTTGTGGCCAGAGTTTTTCAAGAAAAATACCAATATTTACAAAAAGATAAATTACTAAAACCGACATGTAGGTATTGATTTCGATTGCTATCAGTGTATTCCTATTTCTTAATGCATCATTTTTCTTTTTACCAAATAATATCTATTTATATTATGTTACTTTAAAATCAGAAATAGTTCCTACTATTTAGAGCAATTGTAAGATCTAGATGTCTGACTTAAAAGCATAAATAAGTTTCAAAATCAGGCTAAATTGTCGATGTTTATATGAAAATTAGGTTTGAATTCAAAATATTTTCTTACCATATTTCCCCGAAAATAAGGCATGATCTTACATGAATCTTTGTTGCAAACGACGCACTAGAATTTAGTTTCAGAGTTTCAAAATATTTTTTTTTTTTTTTTTTTTTTTTTTTTGCACCATTCAAGTTCCATACATTTGTTTCCTTTCAATAAACATTCAAAAACAAACAAAATCATTAACACCATTTTTGTTCTTAACTTAAAAACTATTTGTTCAAGTTCAGTACATTTATTGCCGTTCCAATAAACATTCAAAAACAAACTAAAGTATTGATACCACATTTGTTCTTTACTTAAAAAACAATTTATTCTTGTTCAATGCATTCATTGCTGTTCAATAAACATTCAAAAACAAACAACGTCATTAACACCGCTATATTTTCTTCTTTACTTAAAAAAACAATTTATTCTAGTTCAAGACATTTATTGCCGTTCACTAAACATTCAAAAACAAAAACAAAATCATTGACACAACACTTCATCCTACGTGGATCCAAGGGCGTCATGATCGCCCTTTAAAGCGATCAAGTCGACTTTTTGTGCAATTTCGATTACCTCAAAACCTCTATCAGTGCCCACACATAGCATTCCAAATCAAGCGGTATTTTGCAAAATGGTGAATTGCACTCTCCTATACGTTATTTCTCGAGATTGTTTTTTTGCGAGCAAGCCATAGCTTCCTCCATACTTAATCAAACTTCATAAGTAAGGCATCATTTGAAAGATCTTCTACCGCCATCAAAGAAAAAAAAAATAATTTCTATTTTGGCTCTAATTCGAAAAATTACCCCATAAAAAAACACCGTATGTTTGAACTCCCGCTGTATATTACGAATGCTTCGCACGGTTCTGATAGTTTAACACAATTCAACATGGAATCAAAACAAGCATTCAGATTGAAACCCTGAATTATTAAATTATCTTCATTAAATATATGCTTTACTAAATGGTAATTTTTTAGGTGGATATGTTTTTACTTCTGATTATTCTTCGGAGTTCTCTAACGGAAAGTCTGTGACGAAAATACGAATCATTAGAACAGGATTGGAAACCAGCCCTTCAATAATGAACTACAACTAGTGGGAAAAGGTAGATGTTCATACCTACTCTGGAATCTAGGTTTTGCTCTGTTGTGGGTATCTCTGTATTATTTATTCTCGCTAATGGTTCTGTAATTTTTGCAGTAAAAAACAGTTTTAATAAATAGTAAAAAATTCATTTTTCTAGCGATTAAGTTTTCGCAATCAAGTATTGAAGTGGCGGCACAATATTTTTTTAACTTTCTTTTTCTCACTTTGCGTTTTTGGGCTCCGTGCTGTAGTTAATTACATAGTTTTGCATGAATTTCAACTCATCTGTTAAGATATTTTTACTGTATTTTTTTTACGAAAAGAACACTAATTATGAGAACATTTTGATGTTATACATAGTATAAATCAGTTATCGAAAAAAAAAATAGAATGAAAGCTATAAGACCTACACACAATAACATGCAGTTGAACATTCAACTTAGTGTAAAATGTGTATGCGTGAACTAAAATAATTGATTAAAATAAAATAGTGCTTTTTTAGATCCATCATAAGCTTCAACAAAACATTCATTTAAAAACGTTTGAGAAAAAGTATCAAAAAAGTTGCGAACCCATTTATTGATGAAGTGAATTGATGCAAGACTTTTGAATTCGAAAAAAACGTCTTCTGATTCTAGTTATAACTATTTTATCAGCTCTGAAAGAATTCTATCCCACACAGAAAAAATCTGCTCCTCCGATTGGTATGAAATTTCGAAATGTGAGATCATGTTCATCCTAAAAAGTTTTATTTACATTTTGAATTAATGCATACATTATTATGAAACCAATAAAAATCAGTCTTAGATAAATGAGTTCCTTGGAGAATTCTAGACTTAATGCTTGGCTTAATGTTTTACCTGTTTCGATTCGAAACTATTTTTGACATTTATTTTCTTTTCGTAACTCTTTTCTGCTTATAACTATTTGTAACTTTTTTGATGTGTGTTGCGAAAGTTTCACAAATTGAATATTAAGGAAACAAAACTTGTCGAGCTTCTTCCTCCAGTACAGTCAACAACAGTGCCTAATGAGGTTGTTTTCTTCAGTCAAAAGTAATACTTTTAGTCACTGAAATCGATAGAATAAGAGAAAAAATAACATAAACCCAGAAAATACTTTTATTTTCCCAACAGTTATTTTTTAATTAATTTTTTTAATGTTCGATTTTTCAAACAAGGCGTGGTCTTGATGACGTCACAAATGATGCTCTTTGGCGCATCTTTCTACCGCATTTCCACGTTATGATAATCAAGAAGCGAATTAAAATTGCGCTCCACGCTTGCTATCAACCATTTCGTTGCCAATACACGTGAGTGAAGATGCGTATTAATTTTTTTTTTGCTGTGAATGGCAACAGTGAATGGCATTTCATCATTTGTGATGTCATGGGCAGAAGCTTAAACAATGAAAGCGCACCGAATTAAGTAATTTTTTAAAGATAATTAACTTAAACAAATTATTTAAAAAATCGTCAGATCCTATGTTTTTAAGCATACTCTTTCAGGAAAAAATACTTTTAAAATTTTGGAAACGACCCCATTAGTAAAATGGTTGCTTTAATAAGCTTTACAAACCTCATGTGAAAAACGCCTAAGAACTGAACTGAACTGAGTAGTTAAGCTTCTATAAATCAGCTAGACTCGCGCAACTCGTGGCAGTCTTGAGAATTATCGCAGTATGTAACAGTTCACAGTTTTAGCAGTCCTTCACATTTCGCGCTAGTTCGTTATAGAAAGCTTATACATATTGTGTTTATTAACTAACAAGTTTTGTTTGTTATCTAACATTGTATTTGATGTGTTATAATTAAATTGTTCTCAGTTAAAAGTTAAGTGTTTGTCCAAGTTCCTTGTGTAACAATTTCTACACGACGGAATAGAAGGAATATTCTAAGACCATAGTTCAACTGATTTCATTGCATCGCGACTTTTGGAAAGCGTTGAAGAGTTTAAATGTATGGTAAGAATTTTTTGAATTTAGAAACTTACTTTGACGCGAAACACCTCGGGAGGAAGGTTTTTTTCCTCCTCGAAAAACACGTTGATATCTTTCCCTTGTTGGTATAGTTGAATCGAAGTTTTACTTTATATCAATTTTCTTCATTGCGTTGTTAGAATCCTCTCCCTCCCTCCCCTGGATTCTTGTGCTTATGTACTTATATTTTAGTTATGTTCAGATACAAAACCAGAACTTGGATACGCCCAAAACCAAATAAAATATCTAAATGGCCCAAGTTTGACCCGCAGGACAAAGTTGTCTTCCAGTTCTAATTGCAAAAATACTTTGATGGAATTTATAGCTAATCGAAAATTCAAGCATTAAATTTAAATCCTAAACAAAAAACAAAAAAAAAAAACAAGCATTCGAACTTCTATTACACTGTTTTTGAGAGAAGACGAAAGAAAATCCTGGTCTCAGAATCTCCAAACTCATCCATACTAGAAAGAACTAAACCAAAAATACAAAACGAAATAAATCGAATTTGATTTTCTCCCATGTTTTCCCAGAAATTTAGCTACGGAAGAGAAAGAAGATTTCGATATATTTTATCAACTGATTTTGCAATGCACAAATAACAAGAAAACAACAAAAGAAATCGAATGAAACTATACATTTCTTGCTGCGTTTGACCCAAGATGACATCGATTTCATGTTCTACTTTGAATTTGTTTTCATTTCAAACAATTCCCGAGTAAATGCATATCATCCGCTGTTTTTAACGGTCACTGAATCTGTATCTGTTTACAAACATTGCATGCATTGTGGCTTATTTTTACCTCAGTAACTTCAAATTTAGTTCTTGACTGTGTAGAGAGGAGTAGATTAGGGGAGAGTGCTGTACCTTGGGATACTTTTCATATTTTAATCTTTATCGTCAATTATTTGAATCAAATTTAAAATCTAAAAGTCACTTTAAAATACCCCAACATATTTATATGCAATATATATTTTTTGTGCAATCACGATTGCATATTGTTCTCACTCGAATTCTTATGTATTTATCCCCCCCCCCCACGCTCCTCCCTCTGCAGCACCACCGTCGGCCGGCCGCCTCACAACGCTGCTCCTCAAGCGAAAACCGTCTCCAGGTTATGTCACTTACTTGCCTACACTTACACATACACCAACACACACACATACACCTACGCCGACAAACACATACACACACGCATACATACATACAGACACCTACACATACAAACTACAAACACATACCCCCCACACAAACACACATACACTTAACTACCCACACACACATACCCCACATACACCTACACACACAAACACACACACGCTTACATACAGACACCTACATATACACACACACGCTTACATACAGACACCTACATATACACACACACCTACACATACACATACACCTACACATACACACCTACACATACCTACACATACACACACCTACACATGCACACACACCTACACAGACACCTACACATACACACACCTACAAATACACACTCACCTACACATACACATACCCCACACATACACACAACTACCCACACACACATACCCCCCCCCACATACACACACACACACTCATGATTGCGAAAAACATAATTTGAATTCGAGATGCCAAAACTCAAATTAATTTTTCTTTCTTTCTTTTAATTCAATTAGTTTGAAAATAAAATATTGCCAGCCATTTAAAGTAAGAGTTCTAAGCTGTCCCAAGGTACAACATCCTAATGTACCTTGGGACACAACCTCTTGTACTATGAGAAAGTCTACATGATTCAGGAAACAGCCATATACTTAAACCAATTTTACACGAAAAAACAAAAAAAAAATCATGGTAATTAATTAAATCATCAATAATGAATTATGAATAATGAATTAATGAATTATCATCTAACATTAAATGTGTCTAAAAAACTACATAAGGTTAGAACATTGTTCCATTTTTTCAAACATATCCTTATCATTAAGAACCATGCATATGTACTATCTTGGAACGTGTCCTAAGGTGCAATATGTTTGGCTGTCTCAAGATATACAATCTCCACGTGGTTTAAGAAATCCCAAAATAGTGGTTGATCTAGATGCACTATCAGTATTTTCTCATGACCAAAATATTAAAAGTCCTTCTCTTTTATGACAATATAAAATTCAGTTGATTAGTTTTGCAAATACAAAGACAGAAAATGAAATAGAAATCAAGAGCATATTTATTTTGGAGTCATAAAATTTTCTTTCTCTCACAAAATCGTCAATTTTACTCAGTTGATGCTGATTTTTACTATGGAACTAATTAGTGGTGAAGTTTGTTATTAGAGATTACAAAAACATGACTGCGAAAAACAGATTCTCAGAAATTAGAAGTGTTCCAAAGTACAACGCTCTCCTATAAACTATGGTTCTTGTTTTCTATAAGTGGCTTAACTTGAAGTAGAATTTAATAGAAATGACTTATGATTTCGCAAACTTAGGAGCTCGATACGGAAACATATTAATTATTTTTAATAAGTGATTAACTTTGGCTTATTTGAATGTTATAGGTATTTTCTTTTAGAGGGAAATATTAAGTTACCGTTCAATGCTAAATTTTGTACGAGTTTTATTGCTTAAAACGTATCAGCTAAAGTTTAAAACCTAAAGCATTGAAACTATTTAAGACAAAATATAACAAACTAGAATTTTGCTATTAACTAGCTCGATATTGTAACGGATTCGGTGCGACTTCCACTTTCTTGAAATGAAAACACAGTTCTTGATAAAAACACAGGAAATTTATTTACACTATGTACAGGAAAGATCTTCAACAACTGCTAAATTATTCATCAGCAATTAAGCAATTATCACACAACACCGTAAACTCAACGTTTACACACTTCCAAATACGAAAACAACACAGCGAAATGCCTCGCTATAAACAGAGCAAAATGCTCTCAGTTCGAAATATCAATCGAAACTCAACTGTTTATCCATCGCTAACGGCTTAAATACACCGAAAAGAAATTTCTCAAATATTCCACACGCTTCTGTAAAGTAGTAGACCGTTATCAAATTTTATCAATGAACAAAAAGGAAATAGGGGTCGTATACTTTAGCCATATGAAAAAGGGGTTGTATATTCATTACGGGAAACTATTTACAGGTTACGTTCCTACAATAATTACTATTTACAGAATTTGTAACAATATCAATCCTCCATACCTTACTCATCTCTGGTTGGGAAAAGATATTTTGGTGAGCATTGAGCTTTTAATTTCAGCAGGAAATAAACATAGTACCGCATAATTTACTGAGTAAATTTAATAATAATTACATTCAAAACATTCTGCGTGTAGTAGAAATATCCTTATATATTATTTCTGTAACCTGTTTTTGGTTTCTACGCCAGATTTTTCTCAATTCTTGATCGATTTCTTTGATTTACACCTGATTTTAAAGCTTATGGTGCTGGCTACTGACGAAAAATAGACCCACGGTCTAAAAAATTTTTTTTTCAGCCGAAAAACGTGTTTTAAAGAACCAGAATGAGATTTTCGGTTAAACTTATAACTTTAACTTGCACTATGACCGACAGAGCTGAATAGCTTGATCAGCAGAGCGTTCTCCTCGTAACCAGGAGATTACGTGTTCGGGCCCACGTCCGGACAATCTGCATCAAAAAATTAGAGAGATATCGTGTATTACATTAACACTTAATTAAGTGAATAACAAATATGAGGAAATAGAATAAATGAGAAGGATACGCTCCTTGCTCTTATGAAAACTTGATGTGACTTTGTGCTAAATTACTTCTGAAATGTACGTTTTCTTTTTTTTTTTTTAAGCTTTGGCTCTGGTTAGAAAATTAAAGCATAATGTAAGCAAAAA
This sequence comes from Uloborus diversus, assembly GCF_026930045.1. Taxonomy (NCBI): domain Eukaryota; kingdom Metazoa; phylum Arthropoda; class Arachnida; order Araneae; family Uloboridae; genus Uloborus; species Uloborus diversus. Next base: position 151,512,455 of record NC_072739.1, on the reverse strand, counting down.
TATAAGTAACATGTTTAAGATTTTAGACTACAATAGAATCGTTTTTTGTTTGGAAAAAAATAATAAATCGTATATTGAAATATATATTCTACTAATGAGTTTTTCATTCTTTCTACAAATAAAAAAATTACTACCTCAATTTGAAGAGTAAAATAGTTATTTTTTCTTCTTTTAGCAAAAAAAAACAAATAGCTTATCACATTTTTACTACATTCGAAAAGCTACGCTTAAAAAAGAGCATAATTCAATTTATTTTGTATTTTAACCGTGCTGTTAAATGATGAACACGTGCTGCCATCTAAGTTATAACGGTTCAAGCAGCCTGCGGTTACAAATTGTAAAAATTTTCAAAAATAAAAATATTTTTCTTCAATATCTTATCTAATATATTATTCCCCTCACATTTTAAGACTTAACAGGCTGGCTAATGACGAAAAATGGACTTACGGTCGAAAAATCAAGTTTGCGAAAACGCCCCTTGCTGTTTCAAAACCTTGATGCAGCCTGTAGTTCTTATGCATTTTTTTAAAGCAAAGTTCTAAAGCAGTTTTCCATTTTTTTACGTCTCTTTCGGCAAAAAAAAAAGCCTGTGTGTGTGTTTATATTTTAATAAAGCTTAAAAGCACTGGACTTAGTTGTTCGGTTAAATTGATAAGTTTTTTTCGGTAGAGCGTTCGGCTATAAACTATATGAACTACGGGCAAGTTTGAACTGTCCGACATAATATCAAATTTATATTAGTATTACGCATTACATGTACTCATAACATACAAATGTAATAAAATAAATGCAGTAGGGATGTTACTTGGTGTTTTGACTACTTTATGCAGGCTACAGTTATCATTCGGATAAGTTGACTGTTAATCGAAGGGTGTTCTTCCTTTTTTTTAAAGCTTTGACTCACCCAGTAAACCTTTAATTTTTTATTTGTGCGACTGCGATATAAAACATTAAAATTATTATCAACGTCATTCGTAAGAAATCATTTTCTACTCCTCTGCTTTCTGCTGAAAAAAAAATACATTTTGTCTACGTTCGAAAAAATACTTTTAAAAAACGGATTCAGGTTAACTGGTTTTGGTTTTGAATTTTAAGTGTTCGATTAAAAGAGAAACATGTGCGGGAATTTAAGCCGTAACGGTTAAAGCAGCCTGCTATGGGAAATAGTTCAATATTCGAAAATAAAAACACTTATTTTCAATCTAATTTATTACTTCTCTAGAATGTTTGTTTTAATTGCTACGTCAGATATTCGTCATTCTTTAATCAAATCCCATGTTATGCAAATAATTTTAAATCGTATCATGCTGGCTAATGACAAAAAATAGACGCATAATCTGATTACTTTTTTTCGGCAAAAAGCTTTTTTGCTGTTTTTACTACGCATTCCTTCAATGAATAGCATTCGAAAAGGAATACGCAATTGCTAGGTTTGTTGGAGTGTCGTGCTGTTAATCAGAATGGCGCCAATTCGAATCCGTACCAATAAATATCTCTTTAATATTTCGTTTTTTCCCGTCAGATGCTCACAAGGGCAGGATTGTATTTGCCACAACCTGTTTTTTCACATGCACAATTACTGCTTTTTCACAAGTCACTTCTCAGCCACACTTTTAATGATATTTATGTTTGCATTGAAATTACGTACAACCAAAAGGTGAGCGATGATCAAATTATCTCAACGTTGTATTTAACGAGGTTTTGTTACTGATATCTTCAAATTACATGCCTTTTCTTGTGCGCTTACTTTTTCCGTGTTTTTTTTTTTTTTTTTTTTTTTCGGTTCTTCTTCATAATGTTCTTCTTTTGAAATTTTGAAAGAACGAAATGCCTTATGAAACGATTTGAAGCTCAGTGCGGAGTTCCGCACGGGTCAACTAGTTATAATTCTAATTTTGACAACACAAATTTGCTTTCAATACCACTTTTAACCCACAAATCAGGTATAATTTTATATACGTGATAAACAGATACCTATTTTCCTGAATTATTTTAAACTACTTGTTTCCAACTAAGTATAGAAAACAGAGCTATATTAAACCATCTTAATGCATCTAAATTTCCTGAACCAAAAATGTCAACTTTCTAAGAAAAATACCACAGGATAGTTCCTATTCTCGTTCCGCCTTTACACAAAAATGTTCTCCAGCTAAACGGTTGGAAGTTTACCCGCAGAACATTTTAAATACATCTGCATAAATATCTCGTATTATAAGCAACTTTCTTTCAAATTTACCAAATAGTCTTTGCATAGAAATTCGACAAATTTTGGTGCTCGTGAGACGCCGCCTCGAACTTAATAAGGCATTTGTAGTCACAAAACTCATAAAAGACTAAAAGAAATGTCGGTTGATAAGGAAACAAAAGATTCTAAAAGTTCAAAGGGACATTTTTGCGAGTAAGTGTAGGAATGGATTTTCAAACTTGAATTTTTAGAACTTATATTTAGTGATTGCGGCATCAACGTTACTTTACTTTTGGAGCACAATTTCTTTCATGAAAGGAATTTCTGTTTCAGTCCCCGAAAAAAGAAAACTACTTAAATGTTATAGGGGAATGTTTTTAATGACTTCATTTTTGGTCGAACAGAAATAGGTCATTTCTGCCTGAAAGCGTTATCCCCAATATTCTTTAAGCATTCATACTGAAAAGCACTTGTGACAAAACTGGAATTATATTTAGCACGCGTTGTGAATATTACTGAAACTAAACTGTGTGACTTTGAATTATATACCTTCAACACTAGGATGCGAATTAAGTTTTTTATTGCAAAAACAAGTTGCAGCTTTGAAGCTTTGAGGAATATGAACTTGACAGTCAGGCAGTTACTACTCCATCAGGTTAAATGTCCTATTTAAGGTAACATCACCAAACTGCTTATAATAAGCAAATATGCAAAAATGATTGAAAAATAGCTAAAATAATGAAAATCGATTCAAATCATAATAAGAACAACGAAATAAGAAATCAAAATCAATTTTGTTCCATCAAAATGAAAATGCAAAAGGTTTTAAACTATATCAAAGATTACCAATCACTTTGCTATAAAGCTGTAATTGCCTCTAAATATTTGGTGAAAATGGCTGTAGTGGATGCATAAAATTTTCTTATTCGATTCCGAGTCACAACTGACAACAACTGTATTTATGTCGAGGACTGCATACTAAGTGCCTTGCCTCCATTATTTTTTATACCGATAGATGGCAGCACCATCACCGGATCGAACAGTTAATGAGAATTTAGAACTAGACCAGGAGCTAATAGCTACCTGGTGCTAGCACCCCCGGAGGTATCGTTTCACTTGGAGGACATTGAGACCACGAGCATATTTAACGTCGCCCAGTCCCCTTTAATGACGACGGTGGATCTTCGACCATCGAGGTTCGAACTCAGGACCCTCCGGCCCCGAATCCGACACTCTACCGATCGGGCTTTCTTATACAAACATACTCTTGAAAAAGTCAACTCAGACGCACTCCGCTGCTGAAATCGTGAAATGCAGTTACTCTGACACTTTATCTTGGTGGAGAGGGATATCCTGACTTAATTCTTTTTTTTTTTTTTTTTTTGTGTGTGTGTGTGTGTGTGTATATTAGAAAACGTTTATTTAAGCAAAAGAAAAAGTTCTGAGTGGATTAAAATTATGGCATAACTTAGTGCTTGCTCAATCCATTGCCAAGGCGAGACATCTTTATATATATATTTTCTCTTTATTTCCGAAGTTTTTAACTTTGGACTTCACTTCCCATGTATTCGAATGTGACTAACCACTATATATATCACAATAGGAAATGCAGGGAAACCTAGAGTAAAAGTCTAAAAAGACTGATTGGTTTCAAAAATTTATAACAGGAGAACAATTTTTTATTAAAAAAATTCTTGCAGAAAATTCGTGTGGTGCTCGAAAAAAAAATTTTCGTAGACTTCCAAATTTTAGTTCAAAAATGTTTCAATAGATGGCGCTGCACATAGTAAGCCGGTAAGTCAAAAAAGGAGAATTGAAATTCACCGATTTTTCCTCTGATTGCGACATGGGATTACAGCCGACGATTGTTTGAAAATATTGTTTTGTTCTTTTGTTCATTATTTTCGAAAAACTATGGTGCTTCTTTTTTTTTTCCACGACCTTACTATCTGCAGCAGAATCTATTGCAAAAATTTTCAGCAAAAATTTGAAACTCAGGGGAAAAAAATTACGGCTCACTATATGAATTTTCTGCAAGAATTATTTTTTATCATCTACCGCTTTCCTGTTATAAGTTTTTAAAAACAGTCAGTCTTTTTCAGAACACCCTGTATCAACTGCCTACAAAGCTTTCTGGTACAGAAGCACCTCATTCATTCGGCCCCCATTTATCCGGATCTCCGGTTTATTCGGATTAAAGTTTTAAAGTTCAAGGAAATTTATTATTAAGCCAAATAGAACTTTAAGCTATGATTGCAAGAACGTCACTATAAATATCCAAAATATTCGGTTGTTTTGCTTTAACCCACAATTCCTGCATCGAGTAGACCGGGGCACGGTTACGCAGGGCCCTTTTTTCAAAACGAATTATAACTGGAGAGCCAGCAGTTATAACATATTGATGCTGCTCCCAAACAAATATCCTCTCAAGTTTTTGAGCATCATTCGAGCTTCGGTCTAGCATGCAGGAAGAATAATCTGTTTTCTACCAAGTCGAGTGAATTTTGAGTTAAACGTTTTGAAGCTAATTGTGAATAAATAATACCTGCTAAGAAAGAACAAATATATTCAAAGAACAAATAGCAGAATTTTATCCTATATTTTGAGAATTGTATTTGTATGAACTGAGATGTTATCAACTTTTTTTGCACGTTAAAAATAAATCCAAACTTCTCGACGGTGCAAGTTTACGCGTTGACGTCTGAGCACCTTTACGCACGTTCTTACTGTGTCTTACTTCTAACCGTGCCCTGGTGCTTTTTTCGCTCCGAACTGTCTTAAAATTTTTTAGTATTTTCAGGCTATTTAGCTTTGAAAATCACGGTTTAGTTTTTAATTGAATTACAAATTCGTATCTTATAGCTTGCAATCATGTAGTGCTGTCTTCATGCCTGTTCTGCTTTTATTTTATACACTATTCAGTCTGTAATAAATTTGCTTCATTTTAACGATGGTAAGACATTTTATTCACATTATTGCGTAAACGTGCCCAGTGTCCGGGGCAAGTTTACGCAACCGACTTGGACTCAAAAAAAAAAAAAATTCTTTTTAAGGTTAAAAACACAAACTGCGCAACAACTGAATACACCAATTTTGACTCAATTAACTGCTTCATAACACCGCAATGTCTAAAATTTCGTAAGTTGAAAAATAAAATTTAGAAAATTATTCATTGAAAAAAATCCGCGTAAACGTACCCGGTCTACCCTACAATTAAGTATAATACAAATTTAACAAACAATATGGCGGACCCCTGGAGCGCCACTCCGACTCCACTGCAGCTGAACTGTAAATGATGGAAATATTCGCGAGAAACGGTAGGCTACGTCGTTTTGTTACAAAACTTTTTTTTTTTTTTGCACAATCACGATTGCTTATTGCTTTCATTTGACTGTTTTTGGCGTCCTATCATTTTATTTTCCCACCGCTACCCACCGCACCATCACCGTCGACCGGGTCCTCACGATGCTGCTAATATAGCGAAAGCCGTCTCCAGGTTGCATCCATGTCCTACACACACACGTGCATACATACACAACTACACACACACGCGCAAACACACACACAAACACATACACATAAACTACACACACTCAACTACCCACACATTCATGCCTGCACACAGACAAAAACACACATGCCTACACACACATATACATACCCTTCCCCACCCCACAGACACACATTCATATACACAACTACATACACACTTATGCCAGCACACAGACACAAACACACATGCCTACATACACATACACATACCCCTACACACAAACACACATACCCCCACACACACGCCGACATACCCAGACTCGTGATTGCGAAAAACATAATTTGAATTCAAGAGGTCAAAATTTAATTAATTTTTCTTTTTCTTTTTTCCAGTTTACCTGGATAAACGAAATTGTACTGCGTTTACAAAATTGCGATCGTGTTGCTGACGTGATGTACAAATCACTCCTTTTCCAGTACAAAAACTTTAAGAAGATTGATGCTTTATATTATGATGTATAATGGTTCCTTTCATTTAAATAAGAATAAAAAGCCAAATAAAAATTCTCGGAATAAAGTGAAAATATATGCGTAAAAATGCCACACACTTGCAAATAGATAAATTATTTTATAAAAATTATTTTTCCATTCAACTAAATATTAATACAAAATATGAATATTCATGACATTTTCAAAAGAAAAATAAACATTGATAAGATTTTCCAAAGTAGTATAAGAAAAATAAAAATCTCATTTAAATTTATAAACATTACATCGTTAAAGCAAAAAAAAAAAAAAAAAAGAATATGAAAAAGCTTAAATAAAATTTTGAGGGATGAATAATGAGAAGATTTATATCATAACTCTTGCTTCTTTAATTACTTTGAATGATTCCTTCCATTATTTTTTTTATTCCCCAGGAATAAACATTATAATACAAAACCTTCGTAGCAATAGCTGCTAAGACGTTTAAGCAAAAAAGAAATAATAAAATTAAATATTTCGTGTTCATACTTTACTTTACAATGTAAAGCAAAAAAAAAAAAATGAGAGCAATACAAAAGCAAACTCAAATGCAAATTTTGCTTTAAAAAAAACACTATTTCCAGAAAACACGAAAAGGGAAAATTCTTCAATTCGGAAGCAAACAACTCCAGATATTTGCATAACTGCGCTGTTTTCCTATTTTTTTATATGTTTATTTGATACGTACATGTTTTATTTTTGAATATTGCTCATATTTAGGGAAGAATTAAAAACCTTAAAGTATGTCAGTGTTTCTGGTGAAAACATCAATTTCAGAGGGGTTTTGCCAGTTTGAGTTAATAGTTCATTTTCGTTTTTAGTTCTTTTCTTCAGTGCCTTAAAAAATTAAAATTAATATTTCTTCTGCTTTGATATTTTGTTGAAAGATCTTTACTTTTCACTAGTGGTACCCGCACGGCTTTGTCCGTAATAGTAAAATTAAAAGGTCTTTTGGTTCATCTGCATATTTACAAATAATGGATCGTGAATTTTCTCGCCAATTGGCTTGTACCCATGTTACGGTTCCACGTTATGATAATTTCGTATCTCACCAATTGGCTTGTGCCCATGTTACGGTTCCACGTTGTGATAATTTCGTAATTTACACGTCCATCGAATGATAATTTTGTTCTTGAAATTGGAATGGAAAAAGAACCACATCGAATTTTCGAAAAATCGCTTCGAGGTGCACACTCCCATGCTACAAACTAATTTTGTGCCAAATTTCATGAAAATCGGCCGAACGGTCTAGGCGCTATGCTCGTCTCAGACATCCTCCGGATAGACTTTCAGCTTTATAGTTAGTAAAGATAAGCTCCAATTCCTTATTTTGTGTGGTGTGGGAAGAGAGAGAGAGAAAGAGATTTTTTAATTTATTTCAGATAACCACATTTTCTTCTAATAGAAATAAGCATTTCTCCAAAAAAATATTAATCTATGCTGTGTATGCAACATGACAAAATGATAGTGGTCATAAAATTTCAGAACTAGTTATGTTCCAGTAATTACTGTTTCTAATGAAAATACAAGTTTCTTTTCCACTTACTATTTTCTTCGTATTCTTCTTCGTCAACAGAATTGCTGATTTGCTAAATATCAATTACAGAGACAAATTAGAAAAAAGCAACAGAATTAGTAATACCTCTTAGAATCCGGAAAACATTCTTTTTTTGAGTCGCTTTTGCTTTATTTCGTTCTGTTGCGTTTTTATGCAACGTACTTCTAATTAAATTAATGCGATTAATAAGTGTTCTACTTCAGTTCATTATCGAATCTTTTTTTGTACATGCACAAAAAAATATACAAAATAAAGCTCTTTTTCTACAAGAAAAAAAGATGTGCCCTTTTAGCAGTGCGTAAAATATTTACGAAAACGGTAGGAGCAAACTTGTCATCGGTTACAGAAAAAAGTACTGCTTTTTATTTCTGTGCGACAGCAGAATGCAAAAAAAAAAAAAAAAGGAAAAGAAAAAAAAAGAAAGAAAGAAAGAAAGAAAATAAAATTTAAAAACACGTGAAGGGTATTTAAGTAGATAAAATAACTAATGAAATAGCATTTATACTCTATTTGGCGGTGTATTTGAAAATACGTGAATTGTTTAATCTCATGTTTCGTATCATTTTCAGAAACTTGAAGAATAAAAAAAAAAAGCTGAACTAACTTCAAAATCGTTTGTATTTCCTGAAGTTTAGCATTTTTTTAATGCTTTAATCAGTATTTTTCACTGCTAGAAAGTTTTGCATGCTTGTGAATTATTAAACATTTTGTGGCAGCTTTATTTGCTTCGAAGAAGTGATGCTTCTTCTGACTAGGATGTTTTTAAATTAGGATATCAAAAAGTATTTGCGTCCTAACTCTACACGTGGTAGGCTTAAGATTAAATAAAATAAACATAATATGGCAAGAATATATGTAAGAATAAAACTGGATTTAAACACAGAACAGTCGACATTTAATCGTTACAAACAATACATGTACTAACACGAAGAACACATCGCAAATAGAGAGTTAGACTCCGCAAAAGATCAAAATGGGAAATTGCTGTTTGAGATTTTGCGCCTCCATGTATTTGATTCAGATACAACTTTTTCAGAATGTTTTTTTAAATATTTCTCATTGACAAATGACCATAAAACATTATTTAAGTGAAACATGACGTTGAATCACTTGGTGACCGAAACTCAATTTTGATAAACAGTGAAGATATGACTTTTGTGTTTAGCACAGCAGTATAACAATACACATGGCTCACATACATACATACGTACTGAAAAAGTTGTTTTTCACACATTCAAAGTTGTTGTACACATGGCGCGGCATAACGATACACAGAACTTCTCTTACATCCGCCGTCGTACTAACCCTTATGTTCACCTAGCTCCGATCGCGGCGACTTCTTGGTACGGTTACAGTTACATTCAGGTAGCCGCTATCCACATAAATGTTAAAACGAATGCAGAAAATTATTGTTTTACGAGGTCAGCGAATATTTATTTAACTCATAAATTTCATTCAATCCCCGCGCAATGTGAGGTAGGGCACAATATCGCAATGCGCAAAATGGTACGAGGCAAGTTTCTTTATCTTCAGGAAAAGAAGAATGGATGTGTGAAAGTGAAGATGAAAATGGTGCTATGTGTGTTCATGACGCAATACAATCTTTTAACTATCGGTGGGGTGGCGGGAGGTACTAGGATTGGTGTCACTTGTAAGCACGCAATATGGCGCGAAGCAAATTTCTTTTTCTTCGTTAAAGGAAGAATTTATACGCGAAAGTGAAGATGAAAATAACGCTTTGTGTGTTCATTGTGCAATACCATCTTTAAATGATCAAGAGGAAAGGAGGAACACTAGGTTTGGTGTCAAACAATGTCTCAAATAGGCTACTGTAGACTCGCTTGTAATCGAAAAAAAGATTACAACTTGTTTGAAGTGCATATAGTTAATTTATAAAATACAAACACCGGTTTTCTAACGTTATTTTTGTAGTAGCTCATAACACCATTTACTTTTTTTGTTATTATTATTGAAATTTATATCTAAAATCTTAGTTTTTTAAGCTTTCAAACTGATATGATCCTTCATCGAGAGTCCTGAATTTTCTTTTCGCTAGATTCCATTGTTGAGCAATCACGATTGCTTATTGCTTTCATTTGACTGTTTTGAGGTCCTATCATTTTATTTTCCCGCCAGCACCCTCTGCAGCATCACCGTTGCCCGGCCGCCTCACGATGCTGCTCCTCTAGGGAAAACCGTCTCCAGGTTGCTTCAATATCCTACACGCACACGCATACATACAAGCACGTACACACACACATACATACGCCTACACACACATACACAAACACATACACACACTCAAACAGATACACACACACGCATACATACAGGCACCTACACATACACACACGCCTATACACAACTACCCACACACTCATACCTGCACACAGACATAAACACACATGCCTACACATACATACGCATACCACCTACACACAAACACACATACCCCCCACACACTCATAAACACACACGCCTACATACACACACACTCGTGATTGCGAAAAACTTAATTGGAATTCAAGAGGTCAAAATTCAATTTTTTTTTTTTTTCCAAATATGAAATTTATATCTAAAATTTTTGTTTTTTAAGCTTTCAAACTGATATGATCCTTCTTCCAGACTCCTGAATTTTCTGTTCACTAGATTCCATTTTTCATTTCTTAATCATCTCAGTTGTAGGTTACAAAAACAAGAGACCTCATATTCGGTGCTTTTACCCTCTGTTTTAAACATGATATAAAGATTGCGGATGATAATTTAGTAAAATGATATATTAAACGAATAGTTGACCATATTACATATTGTCATGTTACAAAATGTGTCAAAAGAAAGCTTCATTTACAAGCTAAGGAATAAGCTTAAATTCGCTGAAAACAACAGCACGTCTATAAATAGGTATAACTCCTTTACCTGTTAACTATTAGTCTTTTAAGTTGTGAAAGACTTTATCGAATTTTTACTAACAACAATATAATTAGTTCTCAGGTTAAAAATAGAAAACGAAACTTTCGTTACGCAACACTTTCGGAATATATCGTGTAATGAAACTGTCACTTTTGTAATTTCGCAGTTTATTTATTGTCTAGAAAAAAACAAGTTTTTTCTCTTTTTTTTTTCTTATTCTGCTAATTTTGACATTATTTTTTTTTCTTTATGCTTTTATTTTATGATTTTGTTACTTACTTTTTCTATTTTGTTTATTTATTTTCACATTTGCTACACTCTTTGCCCCCCCCCCCCTTTATTTGAACTTTTTCTCTGAACTTTTGAAAATGTTTTCTGTTAGGTTTTTTTTTTTTTTTTTTTTTTTTTTTTTTTTTTTTTTTTTTGCCTTTTTTTAGCAGATGCGAAATTTAAATTTTATAAATGTCTTCTGTATCATTTTATTCAGAAGCACTAAACAGTTAATTTCATGAAAGAATCAATTTAACGCAATTGAAGCATGCATTCAACAAAATCTCAAGAGAATAAAAATACTGCACTCAAATGAAATAAAATTGTGATAAATATATCTATACAAAATACATTCGTAAAAACGTGCAGTTGAGATTCGTACAAAAATCTAATTAAAATAAATTGATCAGTCAAGGAGTAGCATTTTTTTAAACGTAAAATACTCTTTCTAAGAAAAAAATTAATGAATATCAAACTACAAAAATATGTCTTTCAAAAATAAAAGATTGGGGTCAGGGACCGAGATGTAATTTCGTTAAAATAGAAGAATTTTGAATTAAATAGCGCATTTTTATGCATTCATCAAGTTTCCACTTACTGATATTTTTTTTTTCTTTATTTCCTAACAATGCCTCATCATGCTTGGAAAACCATCGTTGAGATGCTTCAGACTATTTTTGACTGAAAATGAAAATTTTCAATTAAGAATGGGAAACATTAACTTAAAAACGTAAATCGCCTCTTTTAAAAAGAGTTATTAAATTTGTACTTTTTGTTCAAAATGTTTTATTTTTGTCTGTTGTCCTTTCATGTGTAAGATGAAAGGCGGAACGTTATTGGTAACACATTTTATAATACACTCATGTCCGAAATTAAGCTTATAAACAAGAAATCTGTGAAAACTGAAAATCTATTCTATGTGTGGCCACGCAATTTGGCACAGTCATATTACAATGGGAGAAAGAACATAGAAACGTAACAACATGGAAAAGATTTTAATTGGGAATTAAAAAACTGAGAGTATTAAGTTATGAATCAAAGATAAAGCATTCTTCTCGGGAAAAGCCTGTCTAATATAGAGTGTGACCCCTGTGCATTGCTATGCAAGCTTCACGACAAGCTTTCATACTGAAGAGGGTATCGATAAATGTTTGTGTCAACAACGCTTATTCTTCCAAAAGCGTGGATTTTAACTCCTGGAGGGTATTGGATTAGAGCAATAATTAAAGTGGAGGGAGCAAGTTCAGTCATTGGCTTGGAAAAGCTGACCCAAAGGTCCCAAGTCACGTGACTCAACAGCGACGAATGGTTGAGACGTTGTGCGTTAAACCAGAAGAAGAAACCTGATTTCTTCCAAAGATTTGCTTTAAAATCTATCACAGGGGGGGGCCGTGGTAGCCTGATCGGTAAGGCATTGGACTCGGGACCGGAGGGCCTCGGGTTCGATCCTCGCTGGTCGAAGACCCACCGTCGTCATTAATGGGGACTGGGCGACGTTAAATATGCTCATGGTCTCAATGTCCTCCAAGTGAAACGACACCTCTTTACTCCCTCCATTTTTTCTCTTCTCAATGGGTATTATAGGACCCCCTCCTAACACTGTGCAATGGGTTTTCCTAAACCATCCCAAACATGTTCAAGAGCATTCATATCCGGCGACTCGAAGGCCAGTCCATACGTGGAATATTCTCTTCCTCAACATGTTTGTGGCCTAAATTTTCGACGTGATTATATTTCATAACAAATTTTTGCAATGGCAATATCAAATGACATTCACAACAGAGAAAAGTTTTTAAAGTATTTCTTCACAAATATTTAGAAGCAATTGTTAAGCGTTGAGTTACTATTCAAACTTTTTTCGTTACTATCTAAATCGGGGATTTCAAACTTTCAGGGTTGAAGCCCTCCTTTGAACAATGATGTGAGGTCACACCCGACCAAATCGCACCCCAGCCGTAGGGGAGTGAGGTTTCGGGGGACCAGATTCATCCCTATACCGATCTTTCCAGAATGAAGAGGACTCAAGTTTCAGCAGAAACAAGGACGATCGTTCATCAGCCAATCCTGGCGCAAAACGAAGGGAGAGCTAGCTCTTCCCGCAAAAATAGTGACAACACTTGGATATCTGCATTCGTTGCTAAAAAGTCGCTTCCCTGGAAGATTCGACAACGCTAACACTGAAGATGACCGCCGCAAATGCGGCCGAAATGTTTGGAGTAACAACACTCAGACCACGGCACAACAGTTAGGAATCTTACAACATTATTGGCACCGGCTGTGAAATCCTTCATTCTTACATGTCCCCCCCCCCCGGTGATCCCTCACCACCTTACAGTCCCTACTTAGCTTCATGTGACTTCTTTTTGTTTCCGCGACTCAAGAGAGAGAGAAGAAAGGAAAACATTGGGGAACCTTTAGTCCAGGATCTGAAGGGGGTTGAGCATACATGGAAAGGCTGACGCAATATTATTTCTGATTATTGTTACAGGCACGATGGTGATTATGAAACCACATGTCGTCGCCCCCCTGGGTGGTCGACAACCCCGGGGGAGGGGGGAAAGCAGTGGGGGAACCGTTTTCTAAAACACTCATAACTCGCGAACTATTTGAGATAAAACACTGAAAAAAGTGGCAATCGAAGCAACAAAACAAGTGCTTCATAAAAGCTAAATATAATTATGGACCTATCTTTGTTGGTTTTTGTGTAAAATTCCATTTTTCGCAAACAAGCAAATTTTTTGAATAAAATGCGCAAAACAAACTTTTTTTGACCAAAATAAATTCCAAATCAAAATTGTTTGATTTTTTTTTTCAAATAATGTCCAAAATACCATTATTCAGTTTGTTAAAATCATTTACGTACTGTTAACGCGTTGAAAAACGAAATGACAGTAGCAAGCTCGAACACGATTTGCATTATAGTTCAGGATCGGAAGGGGTATTTTGAGCATGCATGGAAGACTTGACGCAAAATTATTTCTGATTAATGTCACAGGCACTATAGTGAATATGAAACCACATGTCTTCCCCCCCTTGGATGGTCGACAACCCCGGGGGAGGGGGGAAAGCAGTGGGGGGAGCCGTTTGCTAAAACACTCATAACTCGCGAACTATTTGAAATAAAACACTGAAAAAAGTGGCAAAAGATGCAACAGAACAAGGGCTTGAAAAACCTAAATATGTTTATGGTCTTATCTTTGTCGGTTTTTAATTAAAATTCCTTTTTTAGCAGCCATGCAAAAATTTTGAAAAAAATACAAAAAGCTTTTTTTTTCAAAGATAAGTTCTTTTTTAAAATTATTTAACCGTTTAGGGAATCAATAAAACCTGAAATTTCATTATTCAGTTTGTTTAAAACTACTTAATTATTACCAACGTGAGCGTTAAAAAGCGAATTAGAAAATGCAAGCACTTGCCTAAGTTAGCACATTGAATAAAACGGCAGTATGCTAAGGAGAAAAAAATAGCCTTATTATCCTTATGACGAACTATTCATTCTTCAGTTTACAAACTTATTCTAATTGCAAAGCACATTTAACTATGGCTTTAATTTTGCTATATACTGCTTTAAATTTGAGAGGAACTAGGGAACCAGGCCCAGAGTAGTTTCAATTCAAATATAATTTTAATTTATTTCTATTAATTTGTGTTTTCAATTTGCACAAAAGAATATTGCGGGTATTGTTTTGCGGATATTGCTTTTTATAATTTACTCAACAAAGAACAATGATACAAGAAATAATATGTACTAAATAAATATAAAAAATGAGAAGCTTGAGCTTTTATGAAAACGAATATAAATATAAAATTATACACTAGAGTTCTAAAAAAACTAATTAAATAAAATTAGTAAAATAATGCGTATTAAAAAATAATTGTAGAATATCAATATGCATACATAAAGCATTAATATATCAGAAATTCTGAAAGCTGGATCATACTCTTTTTTGTTGACTTGTAATTGTTCTATTGAATCGTTCTCTTCCGAGTATTTTGTAGTTTATGGGTTTTTGCTTTAGCCTTAAAAGCACAGTATTTACAGCAAGATGAATTATTAATAAAACAATTACAAGATTATTTACAGCTTTTGCCTGCGCAGAGTGGAATTAAACTATGTGGTAACACTGGCTGCATCATAAGGTGTGGAGCTTTATTGATTTATTTTCATTCAAGTGAAACCCAAACTTGGTTACATCTAAAGGCACTGCTAAGGTACAGGGGAATTGACTCAATAGTACAGTATTGAGCAATACTTCTTAGCACATGTTGGAAAGAATTGCAGGAGCATGGTAAAGAGCTGATATTATATTTATTTCTGATGGAAATGACAAGAAATTATTGTAATGTACTTTCCGGAACTTCTGGTTTTCAAGTTATGAAAACGACAGTGAGATGTACCGATCGTGTTTAAGGTCCACTCGTGTAGTTTGACAATTGGAGAGAAAATTTTATTATTTTTTATTTGGAGACCTGCAAAATCTTTGCTATATTTGAAAGTAGTGTTTGGGACATTATGAATCAGAGTCATTCATTCCATCGATAACTTGAACTTTGTTCTTAAAATAGGGTGCTTCTTCCAGAGTTTTGCTGCAAGAAGTATCATTTTCAATTACATTCACGAAATCGGACCTCGCGCTTTGCTTCAGTGAACCATTCTGATGAACCTAACCTAGCATTGGGCTTATTGTATGGGAATGATTTTTAGATGTACTAACATCACTTTTGAGCTAACGTTTCCCAGGTTAAATGTTTTTTTGGTTTTCTTTTGCTGTTTTGCAGTCGCTATTGAAGGACTTCTTCAGTGACTATTCACATTTTCTTTAACGTTCCACTGAAATTTTGATGCTGTTTATGTGGCAATAGCCTCGCTCACTATGTTTCATAACTCAGGTGTAAAATCTGCAAAAGGGTTATCCTGATCATTTATCCTTTCCGTAATTACTTCGTACTTGCAAACTTGCATGTTTTAATTTTTAAAAAAGTCCCATTGTGACCCATACTAAGCAGCTATAATGCTTTAAAGGTTAAGTAATTAAGTAATTATTTAACTGGGACATTGTTTTGATAATATTACGAAATAAAACCGCCAAAACAGAAGAGCCACAAAATTTACTTTGGTTTATGTCGAGTCTTCAAGGAACATTCCGCAAACTTGTTTTTTTTTTTTTTTTTCCTTTCGTGAATTACCTCAAATGCTTTTTGAGCTTGCTTTTATTTCACTTTTCAACGCTTTGATAATATTTAAGTAATTTTAAACGAACTGGATAGTGATATTTCAGATTTTATTGGTTCCTTAAACAGTTAAATAATTTTGATGATTTGAAAAAAAAAAAAAAATGCGTATTTTATTCGATTTTTTTGCTTGTTTGCGAAAAATAGAATTTTACTCAGAAATTAACAAAGATATGATCATAGTCATATTTAGCTTATATGAAGCCCTTGTTTTGTTGCGTCGATTGCCACTTTTTTCAGTGTTTTGTTTCAAATAGTTCGCGAGTTATGAGTGTTTTAGCAAACGGCTCCCCCCACTGCCTTCCCCCTCCCCCGGGGTTGTCGACCATCCAGGGGGGCGAAGACATGTGGTTTCATAATCACTATAGTGCCTGTGACATTAATCAGAAATAATTTTGCGTCAGGTCTTCCATGCATGCTCAAAATACCCCTTCAGATCCTGAACTATAATGCAAATCGTGTTCGAGCTTGCTACTGTCATTTTGTTTTTCAACGCGTTAACAGTACTTAAATGATTTTAACAAACTGAATAATAATATTTTGGACTTCATTTGAAAAAATAATCAAACAATTTTGATTTGGAATTTATTTTGGTCAAAAAAAGTTTGTTTTGCGTATTTTATTCAAAAATTTTACTTGTTTGCGAAAAATGGAATTTTACTCAGAAACCAACAAAGAAAGGTCCATAATCATATTTAGCTTTTATGAAGCCCTTGTTTTGTTGCGTCGATTGCCACTTTTTTCAGTGTTTTATCTCAAATAGTTCGCGAGTTATGAGTGTTTTAGTAAACGACTCCCCCCACTGCTTTCCCCCCTCCCCCGGCGTTGTCGACCACCCAGGGGGGCGACGACATGTGGTTTCATAATCACCATCGTGCCTGTAACAATAATCAGAAATAATATTGCGTCAGCCTTTCCATGCATGCTCAACCCCCTTCAGATCCCGGTCTATCAGGCGTAGCAAACACGTCTCCGCAAGTGTATTGATGCAGGAGGAATGTATTTTGAAGAATATTGAACATTTGTACAAATTACGATCAATAAATATATTTTGCCAGTAAATGCTCATTACTTTCATAATGGACCCTGTATATCTGTTAAGTGGCTAACCTTGTGGGACAGTGAGTAGGCAACGGGTGCCACCGGAGTCGGGTCTGTACCAGTGTTGGGCATTAATCAATTATTTTTTCAATTGCCTTGTCAATTGATTAAAAAAGTAATTGCAATTAAATTAATTGCAATTAATTTAATTGCAATTAAATTAATTGCAATTAAACTATAAATTGTACTTTACAATTAATTTAATTAGATTAACGTACGTTAATCGCTTTTCACAGTTAAAATAATTGCAATTAATTTTTTTAATTGTTTTATGAAACAATTAAAACTAACAATTAACTTAATGTATCAATAGGTACAGCGCAGCGAACAGAGCTCAAAGTATTGTTCGAATTCGTATTTTCGTTCAGTGTTGATTGCTCACTCGCCGCGTGAACTATTCTCGCCTTGGCAAGATTTTTCCACACGTAAATGTTTGTGTTTTAATTAAGTGTTTTAAAATTGTTTGAAAATCATTGTTTTATAGTTTAACCTGTAACAGGGGAAATCAGAAAGAAGGACGTAACAGGGGACGAAAGATCTCAGAGACCGCTCTGTTTATTTATTTTTTTTTTTATTTTTTTTTTTTTTTTATTTTTTTTTTATTTTTTTTTTTTTTTTTTTTTTTTTTTTTTGAGCATCTCACTTGACCATCCTTGATGTTGTGGTTCCTTTTTCAGCTTGAATCAGGGGTATCTGCAGCACCACCGCCCACCGTTCTCTGCAGGCGGCGCGGATGCTCCGGTCCTGAGCTATCCGCTTTCCTGGTCGGAGGCGTCCATGTCCTACACACACGCACGCTCACACACATACAAACACACCACTACACACACATACATACACTACGCACAAGCCTACATACATACACACAGGTCTACACACACACAACTATGCACACGTAACCGCCCAGGAGGAGGGGCAGGCTTGGGGGGACAGGAGCCGTTTCTAGAAAGAATAAGTCCAATAAGTAGGGTCCTGTCGTGATTGCGAAAAACATAATTTGAATTCAAAATTTCAGAATTCAAATTAATTTTCTTTTTTTTTTTTCAAATCGTGTAATTGAGATGCATTTCTATAATTTCCCTCAGATGTTCTTCGGTCTTTTACTAGTAGGAAAACTTTTTTTTTAATTTTTTTTTTTTTTTTTTTTTGAAATATACCTTTTTTGAGAATATTTTGCTGGAGCCATAAGATTTTTTGAAAAAAGTCATATGCTGGAGTAAATAATCTATTACTCGTAATAAAGTTACTGATACATGAAATACTCCGCCAGCTCAATCATTTCCTGCCGAGAACTGCAGTTTCGTGCTTATTTGCACGCATCAGCCCGGCATAGGAAAGTGACTGAACTGGAGATGGAATATTGGGCGGTAATTTAGTGAAAGTTACTGATATTTTATTGATATTTTATTTGTTGCTAACATGTGTATTTAAATAGTTAGATAGTAATATGGTACCCGTTTAGCGTCCATTTCCCATGTAGACCTGTCGTCATTAAAATATATATTGTACAAAACCAGTAATTTTTTATGAGTTAGTTTTAATTAAAATTCACAGAACAATCGACAATTGTTAATTGTAGTAAACTAAAATTTAATTGTAGTAAACTACAATTAACAATTAATTAATTGTTAACTGTGGTAAACTACAACTAACAATTAATTGTTAACTATAGTAAACTACAACTAACAATTAATTAATTGTTAATTGTAATTTTCCACAATTGCCATTGATCAATTGTTAGTTGTTGTGGTTACGGTATACCAATTAATCAATTGTTAATCTTTAATTGTCAATGCAATTAAAATTTACCCAACTCTGGTCTGTACCTAGGTCCACGGTGTCTAGAGTCGTAAGTGGATTTAGTTGTTTCTGAAGGACGAAAGGGGTCCCCGGGTGAAATGTCAGTACCCTGAAATGCCGTAGATGGTGGTGCAGGGCGGGTGTCCCTACTAGTGATGGGCATAATCGAGATCTCGGGAATCGAGCACTTCTGATAATCGAGTGATTGATAATCGAGATCTTTTTAAGTCGATCACTCGAGTGATTGATAATTGAGATGTTTCGAAATCGAGAACTCGAGCGATTGACTTCTCGAGATCTTTTGAATCGAGATCTCGAGAGGTTTCAAATCGAGATCTCGAGATGTTTCAAATCGAGATCTCGAGACGTTTGAATCGAGTACTCGAGTAGTTCATTTTCTGAGCTTTTCCAAAATTGAGTTGACTGCTACGGGGGTGCCCACTAAAAGGGGGTGGGGCATGGCGCAGCCTGTGCAACTAAAATTTTTAGAGCCGGTTTTTTGAGAGGGTTTTTTAATCTCATTTTCGGAAGGGGGAAGGGGGTCCATGGCGCAGCCTGCGAAACCGAAATTTTTAGAAGCGATTTTTTGAGAGTTTTTTTTTTTTTAAATCTCATTTCGGGAGGGGGGGAGAGCTCTTTCTAGACGGATGCTCCGTAACATTTGAGAGGGTGCGCCATCGCCCCACAAAAGGGGGGAGGTGGACTCCCTTGACTTCAGTTGAATTCCCGAGTTGTTTTGGCAGGGGTGCGCTCGACATAGGAATGTGACATTTAGCCTACCATTTAGGGGTATAATAAGGAGTGAACCCTCCTGGCTTTTAAAAGTTTTAGGTTAGGTTGGGGGGGGGAGTTATTGACACCCCCCCTTTTAGAAGGGGAATCAATACCACTCCCCCAAAATTCCATGAAAAATTCTAGTTTTTACATTTAAGTGGGTCTAGTTTTTTGTTGTTTTCCGATAAAATGAGCAGATAAACCTTTTATCCCCTTACCCTCCGGTAAAGTTCGAAATGCAAGCTTGTTTTAGGGGGTCGATTCGATAGATTTTAGTCTTCATTTTGGGGTCGCAATCCTTGGCGGATGCAGGTTCGACTAGATTCCCTGTTAGCTTGTCAGAAACTAGGAGCTCGGCATTTGGGCGACTGAGTGACTTATTCGAACGGTTATACATTTAAACTAATGATTTTCAGTTATCACGTGATTATTTCGAACGGTTTCGGGCTCTCAAACACGAAGTTAATAATGTAAACAAGTAGGGGAATAGTTGCTATGCGCAAAAGTACTCATTCTCTCCTAGTTTATAGCTTTGCTTTTTTTTTTTTTTTTTTGATGTTCTTGTTAAGAGTAGTTAGGTATATTTATCTGACTAATACATGAGAGGGAGGGTAAAATATTTCTGATTGCGTTTTCCAGAGGATTGGGATTCCCGAGGCATTGAAAAGTGTACAAGTGTGGCTTGAAGTGCATTGAAATTCATGATTATTTTTTTTCTTTCTTGATCCGCTCTTTTTTATTTTTCTATTTCGTTCGTCGACTTTCGGAATATGCAATAACAGCAAAAGTGTTGGGAGTGAAGTTGAAATGTTTCTGAGTGCATTAAAAAGAAATATTGAAGTTTGTCGCGTGGGATTAATTTTAGCTTCCACTCTTCGGCCCAATTTTTAAATAAAAATTACATTTTATACAGATTGTTTTTTTGAAATTCCATACGCAAGATATTTGTGACTTCTTGTGTGCGTAGCATTTATTTTCGCGTAGGTAGTTAAATTTAAGTATTTTGCTTTTTTTTACTCGCTTTTGTTTATGCCATATTCCTTATAGTTTTGTAAATGTTGATTATGATAATTGATTAGTATATTATTTACTCAACTTAAAAATTTTCAGTCAATTAATGTGCTGATTTTACGGTTTTTTTTTTTTTTTTTTTTTTTTTTTTGTAAAGTTGAGGCAAAACTGCTGAAAATGCTTAGGCTCGCAACGGTCCATTTCGGAACTTAAGGTTCCGTAGCTTCGTTTTATTTTCCGTGCGCTGGTCCTCAAAAAGGTTAAAATTGATTGTCAAGTTTCTTTGAAAAGCAGATTACGTATTCGGTTTTCAAATCATCGGAGATGCTCGATAACCGAGCATTCCACAACAAACAATATATTATGCAAGATAGAGCGCGGGGGAGGGGGGTAAATGGCGCAGATCCCGCCATTGAAGTTTTGAAGAGGAGAGGGTAACTTAAGCGGGCTTTAATTTATTTTAGGGGGTTCAACGTCGCATTTGAGGGATGAGTGTCATCGCCATGGGAGGGGGGGGGGAACCACTGCATTATAAACACTTTGCGTTTAAACATTTCATAAACGTTTTAACGTGGCTGCCACAGCGTTAACAATCGCTTTAAAACGTTTGCTCAACGAAGTGTGCTCTCTGAGTAACCCCATTCGAAAAAAAGCAGAAGCAATTATTTGACTCAATAACCTTATAGAATGACAGGGATGTCCGTCCGTCCCTGTGAGCAATGGCGCGCTTTTTTATGACAATCCCCCCTCCCCCAAGAAACGATAATCCGAAAGAGGGCACTACATTAAATTTTCAATTACACGGTTTGTACCATACCGGTCAATGGCGCTCATATGCAAAATTTTAAGGGGGGTGGTGCTCAGATATTTTCCCCATGGTTTAATAGGATAGGAAACCGACTTCAGTTTAGATTAGAGTTATTAAAATTTGACATTTTTAATAACTTATTGATTGATTGCTGGAGAAGAAATGATTTTACATTTTTGCAAAAAAAAAAAAAAAAGTACTAAAAGCAAGGATGTCCTAATTTCAAAGAAGGGGGAGAGGGCTTGAGCCCCCACTTGCCCCCCCCCCCCTATATGGAAGCCCTTGATACCGGTTTAATATATTTTTAAGTTTAACAACTCTCAAGTTTAAACCTGCTTGTGTCGCCCAACGACTTGCCCATATCATCATTATCCCTCACTTTTTAATAAAAATTGTACATACGTACGTATTTAATCTTAATAACTGTCAAGTTCAAAACAGTATGGAAAGCGTTTCTATATCATTTGCTTCAAGATTTCACCATCGGATCACACCAAGGACGGATACAGAAAACCATTTGAAGGGGGGTGGGGGTCATGCTGAAGAAAGCCCTTAACCATGAACGAAATTCCCGTTTTAAGTACGAAGAAATTCTGAACCTTTTTTGGGGGTCAATAAAGAGCCCCAAATCGGTCAGGAATAAGGCACATAAACGTTGCAAATTAATTTCATATGCAATAAAATAAAGTAGTAGTTCAAATATTTTCTTTGAAGAATAATTGATGTATTGAAAAGATAAGATACTGTCATCGGTTGCATTTTATGCATAAATTATTTGAACACAATGTGTACGGATACTATTCTCGAGAGTTCACGGGGGGGTCATGACCACCACGACCCTCCATTGTATCCGCCACTCACACAACACATGGCCCTCCATAAATCCGCTCATATGATAATTAACAATTTTCGTTCTAAAAATATCGTTTGATTATTAAGGAATCTCTCAATTATCGAAAATTCGAAGCCAAACATTCAACTATTACCTCATTCGAATAAAGCAAGAGAAAAGCAATCATTCGATTTTAAAAATCATTCCAAATCTATCCATTCCAAGAGCAAAGGGCACCACCTATGAAGCTCTTCCCCCAAGAGACAAAATCCCCTAAAAATTACAATCCCGCAGTCTACGTCAAAACTCCCCCCCCCCTCCCCTCTTATTTGCACCCATAGGAATAAATTACACGAGAAGTTAACCACTTGTTTTATTAAGAAATAACTAAGTACCTTTGTGCCGAGAAGTAACATGAAATAACAAACGTTTTGTATCCCAAATATACAGAGTACTGCAGAAACGTGTTTTGGGCTTTTAAGTTACCCTTTTTTCAACAAAATAGTAAGCTTTTACATATAAGGGGCCATTCCTTTGTTACGTATGGATGATTTTGGCCATTTTTGACCCCTTCCCCCCATGTAAGGGTACGTAAGGTTTTTCAAACCCTCCCCCTATTCTTACGTAAGATTCCATTTCGTTTTTCGAAATAATGAAATAACTAATCTAATATCACTGGAATCGAAATTTAATTCACTATTATTAAATTAAACCTTTTTGTGTGAAGAAATATTTACTGAAAAGTTGGAATCTAGACTGAATGTGTTTTCGACATTTTTTTGTATATGATGCGATAGTAGTAAAAAATAAAACATGCCATACATAGTGCAATTCTTTTATTATGTTTTACATAATTAATTCTTCGTAAAACAAATAAAAAACAGTCATCCTAATACGTTTTTATTTTCCAGGCGCAAATGAAACATCGGCTTGGAAAATACTGCGTAAGAATGCGTTTGAACCCGTCTCCCCCCCCCCCCCTCCCCAAAGTATGTAGACATTTTTCCAACCCCACCCTCTCGAGACCCTTACGTAATTAATGAATGGTCCGTAAAGACATCCAGTAATGTCCTTACATCTACAATCTCACTATTTTGCGTTGAAAAAAGGGTTCCTTGAAACCCCGAAACACGTGTCTGCAGTGATCTGTATATTTGGGCTCTAAAACGTTTGTTATTGCCTATTACACTTGTATCATTACCCAATCGTAAAGTCGAAGGTGAACGTAACGGGGAAGACGTCCCCTCAGGTTTTCAACTTAAGTATCCCCCCTTTTTACCTGAACTATAATTTTAATGCCTCTCAAGTTAGAACCTTATAAGCGCCTCCAACCTTTACTTCCACCATCGGGACACACAACACATGTCTCCCACAGATCCGTCCATGTGTTCATTCATTAACACCTTTCGCTCAAAACATATCATTAGACTACCAAGCATCCCCAAAGAATCATTTGATAATCAAGCATTCAACAGTATACATTCAATTATAACACTATTCGAATGAAACATTCGAAAGGCAATTATTTGATTGTAATACCATTTAGACCGCAAGGGTATCTATTCCTCAAGTGTGCTGGCACACTTTTTAAAATTAGGGATCCTCTCTCCCCTGTTAAGAAGAACACTCCCTAAAAAAGTCTAACGTCCATCAGGAATTTCAATGGCGCAGTCAGCGCAATGACCCACCTCCCCTGTGGGCTCTTCAGCGCAGCCCGTCTTTCTGGGGGAAGGGTTAAAAGGTTTCAATGCAAATTTTTTCGGAAGACAGAAAAAAACCATGCTCATTCATAAGTAAAATCATTATCTTTTCAAAGCTAGCCCTTTGACCGCCTAAATGACGGATCCGCCCCTGCAACTAAAACACTTCAGAAGCAAGGGTGCCCACCCGCCCTGAGGTCAAGCCGCCACCCCCACCCTCAATATCGCAGAGACCTCCCCCCAACAAATGAGAAAAATATCCCTTAAAACAGCCCCTTCCTAAAAATGTCAATAGCACAGTCTGCGCCATGACCCCCCCCCCACCCCTCCATAAGTGGGCACCCTTGTCAGAAGTCAACTATATTGAGAGGTTCATTCGATTATCAAATCGATCGAAGAATGCACTGCTCGAGTGATTGACATCTCGAGAACTCAAGATCTCGAGAACTCAACATCTCGAGAACTCAACATCTCGAGAAGTTCAAAGCGAGAACTCGAGCAGTTGATCGCTCAAGTTCTCAGAAAGTGATAATCGAGAACTCGAGATACGTAATCGAGAACTCGTGATAATCGAGTTCTCAAATGATCTTGAATAATCGAGTGATTCGATAATGAGAACTCGATTATGCCCATCACTAGTCCCTACTGTGTATCTCAGCAAATAAAGTGACATAACTCCAAAAATCAGCAATGGAGAAAATCAAGGTTACGCAATACAGTGAAACCTGTGTATAACGATACTGTCTATAATGGTAACCTGTCTATAACATTTTTTTTTTTTTTTTTTGAGCAATCACGATTGCTTATTGTTCTCACTTGACTGTTTTTGGCGTTCCTTTGATTTTTCCCACCGCCACCCTCCACACCATCACCGTCGACGGGCTCCTCACGATGTTTCACCTCTAGCGAAAGCTGTCTCCAGGTTGCATCCATGTCCTACACACACGCGCATACATACACAACTACACCTACACACGCACACACACATATACACACGCACATATACACAAACACTTACACACACGCATACATGCAGATGCCCACACATACACACAAAAACATACACACACACATACACAACTACCCACACATTCATGCCTGCACACAGACACAAACACATATGCCTACACACACATACACATACCCCCCCACACACAGACACAAACCCACATGCCTACACGCACATACACATAACCCATAAACACAAACACATATCCCCACACACAAACACACACGCCTACATACACACACTCGTGATTGCGAAAAACATATTTTGAATTCAAGATGTCAAAATTCAAATTATTTTTTTTTTTCCTTTTTTTTTTTTTTTTTGGCCCTAGCAAAATATCAGCATGAATAGTCAAACAGTCCATAACGATAACCTGTCTATTACGATATTTTTTTTAGGTCCCAACAGTATCGTTGTAGACAGGTTTTAATGTAGTAGTTTTAAGTTATTTGGTCTTAAATGCTACAATAAGAGGAAAAAATTTATTTTGTTATGTTTACTGTTTTAATTGTTTAAATTTATAATGCATTCTAAAATATCGAAAGTTTTTCTCTAAATTATGAAATTTTAATGATGTGTCACAGCTGATTATATCTTATTTACGCTCAAGCACTAGTTATAATAAGCTAACTTTGTGCAAGTTTGGGAGCTAGAAAGAGCATTAAATTTAGATTTTTAATCAATAACTAATACGTTTTTCCCAAATTTTGAGTTGCATCACTTTTCTTGCTGGGGTGCGTATGGGGTCAATATAAGTAGTACAGTCGGAATGTGAAACTAAAGCTAGTTTTCAAATAAAAACGGGCAATTCCATGGGTAACTGACTGACATTTTTGAAGCAAAACAAAGCGTATTTTTTAATATTCAACGCAAAATATACATTGTAAAAACAATCTTTTCCAATGTAATATTGTATTTTTTAGGCTGAACTCAATGGTATAGTTAAATTCTCAAAATACCATTTGGAAGATTAAAAAACATTTGCTAAAATCATGGTAACTGACTGACACACTTATATTTAAAATGTCACTCAGTTACCGTGTTTTAAATAAATATTTAAAAACTATCCAAAATTTATTTCGGGAATTTCATCATGCCATTTAGACTAGCTTAAAAAAATACAATGCTCCAGTGCAATAGATCGTTTTCTCAACAAATATTTTGCATTGAAAAATACAAAACATGTAGTGGCGCCCACAGAAATTTTGCAAGGGGAGGGTCTAAATAGAAAGTCTTATTCTCATCATACTTCAATACGTCATCAAACATATTTACAAAAAAAATAACGAGAAAACCAAATAATTTACGCTTTTACTTTTTTCATAGTTAAAAAATGGATTCTAAGTCATAGAATCTCATTTTAATCTGTAATTACAAAACTAAAAACATGGTTATTACAGTGTATTCATTTACAATCACCATTCTGCTTCTCATATGCAATTCGTTATAGGAAAAGTGCACAATATTTTTAAAAATCTTTTAGCATGATGATTGTATTTTTTCTCTTATTAGATCTTAAATTATTAATACCTGTGTTTGAAATTAATTTATGCACAAAATTCATAGAATAGTAATCAATCGGGGGAAAAAGCAAGACCTAAGGGAGGAACCCCCGACCGAACCCCCTGGACCCCTCCCTTGTGTGCGCCACTGAAAATATGTATTGTTTTGCTTCAAAACTGTCAGTCAGTTACCGGTGGAATTGCACTAGTATATTCACTGAGGTATGACAAAAGTCATGAGATAGCGGTGTGAATTACATTTAATCATATACATGTAGGTTAATATATTACGTATCCATGCCTAAACAAATGCTCCACTTACAATACATTACACAATACGCCGGTATACAAGGTTGAAAGAAACTGACACTCGTTTAAGAAAGGCAATCAGTATATGCAAAATCCTATAACGCCAAAGAAACACAATCAAATGTCTGAAAGCGTTATTTCTAGTATTTATAAATGTAATACAAAACAATGCTTTAAAAATGATTAGTTATATTTTAAAAATCTGTAAAACGCAGAATGTACATTGTGATATTAAATCCAAAGTCAAAAAAAGAAAAAAAAACGAACTCATTAATTCCTCTGTAGCTGCATCCAAAAATAATTGAAATTTTGAAACATAAATTAAGTAAATTTATGAAAATGTGTTTCCCGTTTCAGGATCATTAAATAAAATCTCGCTAGAAAGAAGATGTTAAAGGTAAATACTTTACAGTAACATTAATGAAAACTCCTGGCGAACAAATTTTTCTACTTCGTTGTTAATGGATTTCCGGGTCATTTTTAGAAAGTTGAATTGAAATAATTTTATAACGCATGCCTAAAATAAATGACAAAAGCTTTCAACATAACAGTCAACAGTCAGTTTACAAAATATCTGCATGGTTTTAATGCTCATAGGGTATAAAAACTAATTTTGTTATTTTAAATGCAATTTAAAACTCTTTCGGCAAAGATTTTCTTAACAGGTGTTTAATATGAAATTAATTTTCAATCAGTCTGTGATCACGTAAAGTTTATTGAAATCTAGAAAAATATTCACATCCTTAACTAACATTCAATCTTTATTTCTGCAGTTAAAACATCAGGGGTAAAATTATGTATTTTTGAATCCAAGACATTAATCACAGTTAAATGTTTCAGGGTTGATTTGCGCATGCACAACTCTTTTGTCATTTTTAATATTTTGCTGCATCTTCGATAAAAAGATTTTTGAGTAGGCTATCAATAAGAATATTATTTTCAACTTATAACTCAACATTCTGCCTTCATAGTCTTTTCTGAAAAAGTGGGAAACTAATCCACATTTCACATCTACAATCACCGTTAAGGCCATGTCACACGTAACGAAATTCGCTCAACTTACCCGTTCAACTTCAAGCTTTCATTCAACTTTCTCTTGGAGAAGTTGAACAGGGTTGCCAGGCTCTCAAACGAAGGGTTGATCCTACGCGTGGCTTCTGTCTACCATTTTTCGCGAGTTAGAACAATGTACTCTGAGCAATGTTTTTTGGATTTAATGGGGTTTTTTTTTCCCTTCAATTTATTTCAAAGCTGTAAATAAATTTCAGTTTTGAAAGTTGCAATCTTTCAAAATTATAAAAAAGGAATTTATAAACTTCTTGATTTTACTAGCTCAATGCAGCGATAACAGCCCTTTTACCTAATAACTATGAGTAAAAGCAGGCCTGGATCTATAAATTTTGAACCCCAATCCCCCGATAAGAATTGAATAAAAACATGGAAGCTTTTCTTCACTTTTTTTAAATTTAATATTATTATTTATTTATATTTTACCTCGCTATTTTAATTTTCATACAAAGGTTTTTTCTTTTTTTGACGTATTTTGCTTTTGAGGGAGTTTGAAATTCTTCACTCCTGATTTTTCTTTTTCTCATTTTACGTATAAGTTCATTACAAAATCAATGGATTATAAAAAAAAATTACATTAAAAAATGTAAAGATGTGAAAAAATGTAAAGATGCAGAAAGATGAATATGATTTATTCATCTTTCTGGATCCAATAGCAAGTTTTTTTTTTTTTTTTTGCAAATGTAGGTAACTCTTATGTGACTATTACGTTTTTTACACTTTGATTAGTCTTGCTGCTTTTCATTATGTATTGAAAGGTTTTTTTGAATAATTTTATTTGAAACGGACATTTTCGTGGCTCATGTTAAGGTAATTCTATGTATTACTTCACATTTGCTGATTTTCCAAAATAAAATTTAAATTATCCTGATACTTTACAGAAATGTCCCAAATGTGTTTGCAACGTTGAAGGTTTAAGTGTATTCGTTTATTTAAAAAGTTTTCCAATTTCTTGGGTCGTTGCCCTCCCCCCCCCCCCCACTTACGGGCATGCAGATCTGGACCTGAGTAAGAGTCGATATTTATAAATAACTTGTCTATTAATGTAAAAGTTATGATTTTTAAACCATTAAACTTGTCTACCACTTTAAAATATGAGACAAAAATTTAATAACAGCAATTATAGCTCAAGTAAATGGACATTTCTGAGTTATTACTTTTAAACACTTATCTGCCCAAAAACCTGACTAAAAAAATTGTATTTACTATAAAATTACTACAACAAATGATTCTCAGTTTAAAATACTTTGATTTCATACACTAAAGGAAACTTTTCGACTGTTTTAGATAAAAAAAATATTTGTTTAGTAAAAAATAACAAACTGAATGTTGATTCAACAAGCTGCGTGTCTGTAGAATGAGAGAGATGAATAAAAGAGCTACTATTAGTATAGGATAAAAAGTTTTGGAAATAGCAGTATATTGAATAGTAACAATAATAATGACTATTTATTTCTTAAATTTTTTAAAGCTGAAAGTGCAAGGCAATGCATACATTTTTCTAGTTTAATTTGCAAACTTTAATAAAATTTGCATCTTTATTAAACATTTACATTTATTTCCACTCTAAATCTTTTCTCCTCAATGCATACAGTGTGAAAATACTAATTTCAAACCCTTTTGCACACCTTGTCCATTTCTAAGTTTGGAATGGATCAATTCAAAACTGGAGAATATCCTCTCTATTGATGCTGAACAGGGGTATATTGTTTTGTCTAGAACTTTCCCATCATACTTTTTCTGAGACATCCTGAATTTAGAGATAACCTCAACAAAAGCTATTAGAGTTGGTATTTAAGTTTTTGACACTTATGTCTTTGGTTGTATCAAGCAACTATTAGTTCCTCTATAAACAAAGAATATTTATATTAGAGAAAAAATTAAGAACATAAAAAAGTAAATAGCACCATTCAAAATATTTAGATATTAATATACTTAACTATTGAGTGCTGATCAACTTAGTTTCACTTTTACTCAAAAGAAAGAGACATTTCATAAATCCTTTCCCAGAAAGACTTTTTGATTGATAAAATTAATTGTATCTAATTGTTACAAATAAATTAAGTTATAAAAAGTTTTAAAACAAAACTACGTTGAAAACAAGATGTAACAGTTTTAATATCTATAACTACTTTTACAGTGTAACAAATGTCATGTCAAACACAGGGTTTTTTTTGTCAAAAACCCAACCTCGTCTAAGTATTATTATTTTGCTATTGAATGTAGACCAAGTGGTGTTGTTAAAATAGAAATCTTTTTAGCAATACACAAAAAATGAAACAACAAAATTTTCTAATTTTATATATACATGCTACTGTTATTATATGAAACCTCTGTACATGACCCATTCTATTTTATCTTTCCAACACATGCACATGAAATTTATTACTTAAAATAAATCAAAACTTAATTTTTTAAATAGTGAAGAGTATAAAGTACTTATTGCATAGTTTATAAGTTTCATAGAACGTAAGAATACTAACTTTTCTACTGATTTAGGCAGGTTTATACTACTTTTCATAGTTTGAAACATTGGAATTAAAATGGTTCTATTGATTAAATTCAGTCATGCAGGTACATTCAATTAAGTAAGAAATTGTGAGCTGCTTTATTTTTGTTCGCTGAGAAGAACAATGCTTCATAGATGTTTTTACAGAGCATACTGAAAAAACATTATCTTTTATAATCTATACCAAGAAAGGAAAAAAAAAAGTTCATTTTCTTTAGTATTCAATTCTTTAGAGAAAGTGACACATAAAATTTATACATAAACTTTATTTACAATAAGTTACATACACATACACTCATATGTATTAATATATAATTTCAATTACATTTTAAAGTTCAAGAATAATTAACTTCGGCCTGATACAAACAGTTTTTGACTGCAACCTCTATAACTGCATCTGTACACAATAACATGAAATTCTTTCTCCCATATTCTAAAATTATGAAAACAAATTAGACAATTGTTTATATAACATGAATATTATACAGGGATTAGGACAGGCAAAGTACCCCTAGCTTTTATGAAATCAATGTATTACCGTAAAGTATAGGCATGGTATGTATGCTGTTTTTAAACAATCAACCAATTGCTTCACTTGAACGCAGTTGATGGATATTTTGATTTTCCGACCCAGGATCATGTGAGTTTACGCCACAGCCCAAAAGGAGGAACATGCTAGCAGAGGTTGATTGTGTAAAATAGAGAGGGTCGGATATAAATAAAGTTGATTTCGGGAACAAGAACCAGTAGTAGAAGCAAGAAACCCAACGAGTAGGGTCCTAACACAGCTCGTCTTTGCGAAAAGCATAATTTGAATTCAATATGTCAAAACGCAATTTTTCATTTTATTTATTCATTTTGATGAGATATGCATACAGTATGCGTTTACCTCTTCTAGGGGCAGGGGAGGCAAATGTATGTACTAAATTAATATTAAAAGTAATATTCTAAAGATGATTTGCAATAACAGCTCACTGTGTCTGCGATATAAAGAAATAACTTCAAGTTAAAAAAAAAAAGCTACATTTTAAAGAACAAGCATTAATGCAGATGTATTACATTAGTTGAAAAGCTTTTTTAAAGATTTTGTTTCAAGCATAAGTAGCTATTCAACCAATTTCAACTGAAATTCTCTTCTCTGATTACTGTTCTTAGGAACATCAAGTAAAATCAAGTAAACATTTCAAGTCAGAAGAAAACTTATCAGCAGTAAGTTACCTCCCCTAACCCACAGCTAAGTCAGAACCACATGTAATCTACCAGACAGTCCGGTTATCATATCCAGAGACTGCAGTTTCGTTCTTATTAGAACTCATCAGTCTGGAAGAACGAATGACCGAGCTGGAGGCAGATGTCATCTCAGCGATAACATCTGCCTCCAGTCTCTGGATGTGATAACCGGGTGTTTGGTATTTTACATGCAGAAGAAAACTTAAGCAAAAGATGATAAATTGTAGTACAAAAAATGTGTTATTATTAATAACAATTGATCTATGATGTGTATATACTTAAATGTTTCGGACCCAGGAGCTAAACATTTATTTCATTTATTCATTTGCTTATTTTTAGTGCATATTTCTATTGCATGAATTTGATTTATTAAAGAAGAACCTTTGTTGCTGCTAAATGTTTGAAAAGTGAAGCTTATCTATGAATTAATTTTTAACTTTGTGTATGTGCAATGCAATATATCAACTTTGCTGCACTGTAACTCTGACTGTAACACTGTAACTCAGTTGAATCTCAGTCACCAAATTGTAATCACAGATTCATATCATAAAAAGGTGCTACCTGTATTAATTTCATTTTTTTTTTTTTCCACTCGGTCCCTCTTGAAATATTTCGCTTTAAACTTTGCGAAAATGCAATATTTGACCAACTTTAATGCCCTATAACTCTAGTACCAGTTCAGTCTCAGTCATCAAATTGTAATCATATTTTCATGTCAAAGGTGTTACCTGTATCAGTTTCATAATTTTTCACTCAGTCCCTTTTGAGATATTTGATTTTAAACTTTGCCAAAATTCGATTTTTTCCATTTTGAAAAAGTTTGCAAAAAAAGAAAAAAAGGACGAAGTTCTCAAGTTTAAAATTTCTACAACAAGTAGTCCTATATTATATCTAAACAATGAAAAAATTAGATCTGAGACTCTCCTCCTTTTACTAATTTTGTAGCACTAAAACTCGTATTTAATGCTAATTTTCAGTTTGTAATTGTTAATTTTTTTCTTCACCTTTCTCACCATTTAAATAATATTTTGCAAGCAAATCGTATCTAGGGCATCCTTCTGGTGATGTAGGATTTTGTTTTGTCCTGATAGCTGTAAAATTAACCGAGTTAGATGCATTTACGTAAAACTTGTTTTTGGTCCAAAAAACGGCAACTAAACAAACTTAAAATGGCGGGTTAAAAAAAAAAGTATGAGCCTAAAAAATTTTCTTTCAACACTTTTGAACTCACCTAGTAGTGAGAATTAACTAATAAAAAAATTAGGAAAATCAAAAATGCTGAGCAACATGGCCTGGGTGATTTCTACTGGATTGACCATTACCGTTGCTCTTGCTTCAGATTGTTTACAAACATTCATTGATTTGGCATACACACTACGAGATTGGCGAATTTGGCAAGGAAATTCTTACGACGACTTTCAACTAGAAATCGACCTTTTAACACAATAATAAGGTGGAGGTTTATGATATATTACGTTTTATATTTGTTTTTAACAAAAATATAGTAATAACTCACCTGAAGTTATTCTAGCAGTTTATTCCATTCCTTGCACGCGTTGTTGATGTTGTTACAGGCGGCCATGTTGTATTTTGACGTCACAGGTCAGAGGATTGCTTCCTCCTGATTGGCTGAAAGTTGAGGTTGATCCAACTTTTTTGTCGAGAAGATCAAGAGTTGAATGGAATACGTTCAACCTCGGAAAGCATAGCACACGGGGATTTTCCGGTCGGAATTCACTCTCGCGGTTGAGTCGAACCGAAGTTGATCGTCAGGTTGAACACGTGTGATATGGACTTTATGCAGGTCTTTTCTTTAGTTTGGCAGTTGAACAAGTCTAAAGTAAAGGCCATGTCACACGTAGCGAAATTCGTTCAACCTGACGATCAACTTCGGTTCGACTCAACCGCGAGAGCGAATTCCGACCCGAAAATCCCCGTGTGATATGCTTTCTGAGGTTGAACGTATTTCGTTCAACTTTTTATCTTCTCGGCAAAAAAGTTGGATCAACCTCAACTTTCAGCCAATCAGGAGGAAGCAATCCTTTGACCTGTTACGTCAAAATACAACATGGCCGCCTGTAACAACACCAACAGCGCGTGCAAGGAATGGAATAAACTACTAGAATAATTTCAGGTGAGTTATTATTACTATTTTTTGTTAAAAACAAGTATAAAACGTAATATTTCATAAACCTCCACCTTATTATTGTGTTAAAAGGTCGATTTCTAGTTTAAAGTCGTCGTAAGAATTTTCTAGCCAAATTCGCCAATCTCGTAGTGTGTAATCTTGCCAAATCAATGAATGTTTAAACAATCTGAAGCAGAGCAACGGTAATGAGTCAATCCAGTAGAAATCACCCAGGCCGTGTTGCTCGACATCTTATTTTTTGTACTAGTTAATTCTCACTACTAGGTGAGTTCAAAACTGTTGAAAGAAAATTTTTTAGGCTCATACTTTTTTTTTTTTAACCCGCCATTTTAAGTTTGCTTAGTTTCCGTTTTTGGACCAAAAAAAAGTTTTATGTAAACGCATCTAACTCGGTTAATTTTACAGCTATCAGGACAAAACAAAATCCTACATCACCAGAAGGATGTCCTAAATACGTTTTGCTT
The DNA here is from genome assembly GCF_026930045.1 of Uloborus diversus. Classification (NCBI taxonomy): domain Eukaryota; kingdom Metazoa; phylum Arthropoda; class Arachnida; order Araneae; family Uloboridae; genus Uloborus; species Uloborus diversus. The sequence goes on along the minus strand of NC_072739.1, from coordinate 151,478,017 downwards.
TCATAATATTATTTAAATGGTGAGATAAGTGAAGAAGAAAATGAACAATTACAAACTGAAAATTAGTACAAAATACGAGTTTTAGTGCTACAAAAATAGTGAAAGGAGGAGAGTCTCAGCTCTATTTTTTACTTTCTTCTATATCTAATACATAGAAGAAAGTATTGGATTCGTGCAAATTTTCGAATTTCGAATTTTGACGGATTCGAACGCTTTGAGGTGTGCTGAGTCCATTTCGACTATTTTTGGAAAATGTCTGTCTGTCTGTATGTGTGTATGTATGTGTGTATGTGTGTGTGTGTGTCACGTCTGTGTGTGACCAGTTTTTGTGGCCGCGCTACAGCAAAAACTACCGCATGAAATCGAACGAAATTTGGTACACATATGTGCCCCTATGTGAACTTGCGCCCATTGGTTTTTGGCGCGAATTCCTCCAAGGGGGGTGGAGCAATGGGACGTTTTTTGAGTTACGCGTGCTTGCTATTCCTCAGGAAGTAACTGACAGAATCAAACAAAATTTGGTCCATATGTTGCCATTAACAGGAACAGGTGCTGATTCAATTTTGGTGTCAATAACTCAAACGGGGGTTGAGCTATAGAACGTTTTTTTGTCGTCAATTGTGACTGCTGTATCTCAAGAAATAATGAACGGAATGAAAGAAAAATTTATCGGCAAGTAGCCCTTAGTGGGTATAAGAGCTGATTTTATTTCGGTGTCAAAAGCTGAAAAGGGGGTGGCGCAATCGAATGTTCTTTTTTTTCATTGTGAGTGCCATATCTCAAGAAGTAATGCTACGTTCTGGATGAAATTTGGAATAAATGTGAATCTATTTGTAAATAGGCGTTGTTTCAATTTTGGCGCCAATCGCTCCATGGGGGGCTGATTTTTTTTTGTGTAAATAAAAATAGCTTTATAAATGCAGTAATAATAAAGATAAATTGTAATACTGTCGTCTGCTTATTTCACGTGATTTTAATTTTTGGGAAATAATCGGAAATGTTATCGCAATGATTTAAAATTAATAACTGTTGCCATTTTATGTTTGTTAACAAATAAAACATCTAATTAATTCAAGCAAGGCTTTTAAAATAACTTTCAAGTCGTTCTTTGCTTTGCTTTTGTGGGAATGCAGGAATTCGGACGGCCGTCAGTTTTTTTTTTTTTTTTTTTTTTTTGTTGCTGGGAATATTGCATTCTCTTCAAGCATAGGGATTGATCAGAATTCACAAGAAAGATATAGGCCACAACATACTAGTTTTCTTGTGTAGATATAATATAGGACTACTTGTTGTAGAAATTTTAAACTTGAGAACTTTGTCCTTTTTTTGCAAAAATTTTCAAAAATGGAAAAAATTGAATTTAAGTAAAGTTTAAAGTCAAATATCTCAAAAGGGACTGAGTAAAAAATTATGAAATTGATACAGGTAACACCTTTTTATGACATGAAAATATGATTAGAATTTGATGACTGAGACACAACTGGTGCTAGAGTTATAGGGCATTAGAGTTCCCAAATATTGCATTTTCGCAAAGTTTAAAGCGAAATAGTTCAAGAGGGACCGAGTGAAAAACAATGAAATTGATACACGTAGCACTTTTTTATTACATGAACCTATGATTACAATTTGGTGACTGAGATTCAACTGGTATCAGAGTTATAGTGCATCAAAGTTGGCCAAATAACACATACACGAAGTTAAAAATTAATTCATAGATAAGCTTCACTTTCCAAACATTTAACAGCAACAAAAGTTCCTCTTCTTTAATAAATAAAATTCATGCAATAGAAATATGCACAAAATATAAACAAATGAATAAATGAAATAAATGTTTAGCTTCTGTGTCCTAAACATTTAAGTATAAACGCATCATAGATCAATTGTTATTAATAACAATACATTTATTGTGTTACAATTTATCATCTTTTACTTAAGTTTTCTTCTGCATGTAAAATACCAGACACCCGGTTATCACATCCAGAGGCTGGAGGCAGATGGTCTCGGTGAGATGACATCTGCCTCCAGCCCGGTTATTCACTCTTCCGGACTGATGAGTTCAAATAAGAACGAAACTGCAGTCTCTAGATATGATAATACTATGACCTGGCTGTCTGGTAGATTACATGTGGTTCTTCCTTAACTCTGGGTTAGGGGAGGTAACTTACTGCTGATAAGTTTTCTTCTGAATTGAAATATTTATTTGATTTTACTTGATGTTCCTAAAGGCCATGTCACACGTAGCGAAATTCGTTCAACCTGACGATCAACTTCGGTTCGACTCAATCGCGAGAGCGAATTCCGACCGGAAAATCCCCGTGTGCTATGCTTTCCGAGGTTGAACGTATTCCATTCAACTTTTTATCTTCTCGGCAAAAAAGTTGGATCAACCTCAACTTTCAGCCAATCAGGAGGAAGCAATCCTTTGACCTGTTACGTCAAAATACAACATGGCCGCCTGTAACAACATCAACAGCGTGTGCAAGGAATGGAATAAACTGCTAGACTAACTTCAGGTGAGTTATTATTACTATATTTTCGTCTAAAACAAATATAAAACGTAATATTTCATAAACCTCGACCTTATTATTATGTTAAAAGGTCAATTTCCAGTTCAAAGTCGTCGTAAGAATTTCCTTGCCAAATTCGCCAATCTCGTAGTGTGCAATCTTGCCATATCAATGAATGTTTGTAAACAATCTGAAGCAAGAGCAACGGTAATGGTCAATCCGTAGATATCACCCCGACCGTGTTGCTCGACATTTTTGATTTTCCTATTTTTTTTACTAGTTAATTCTCGCTACTAGGTGAGTTCAAAAGTGTTAAAAGAAATTTTTTTAGGCTCATACTTTTTTTTTAACCCACCATTTTAAGTTTGCTTAGTTGCCGTTTTCGGACCAAAAACAAGTTTTACGTAAATGCATCTAACTCGGTTAATTTTACAGTTATCAGGACAAAACAAAATCCTACATCACCAGAAGGATGCCCCAGATACGATTTGCTTGCAAAATATTATTTAAATGGTGAGAAAGGTGAAGAAAAAAAATTAACAATTACAAACTGAAAATTAGCATAAAATACGAGTTTTAGTGAAACAAAATTAGTAAAAGGAGGAGAGTCACAGCTATATTTTTTTTTCTTGTGTAGATATAATATAGGACTACTTGTTGTAGGAAATGTTAAACTTCAGAACTTTGTCCTTTTTTTTTTTTTTTTGCAAACTTTTTCAAAAATGGAAAAAATCGAATTTTGGCTAAGTGCAAAGTCAAATATCTCAAAAGGGACTAGTGAAAAATTATGAAATTGATACAGGTAACACCTTTTTTATGACATGAAAATATGATTACAATTTGATGACTGAGACTCAACTGGTACTAGAGTTTTAGAGCATTAAGGTTGGCCAAATATTGCATTTTCGCAAAGTTTAAAGCAAATTATTTCAAGAGGGACCGAGTGAAAAAACAATGAAATTGCTACAGGTAGCACCTTTTTATTATATGAACCTATGATTACAATTTGGTGATTGAGATTCAACTGGTGTCAGAGTTATAGTGCATCAAAGTTGGCCAAATATTGCATTACACATACACAAAGTTAAATATTAATTCATAGATAAGCTTCACTTTCCAAACATTTAATAGCAACAAAAGTTCATCTTCTTTAATAAATTAAATTCATGCAATAGAAATATGCACAAAAAATAAACAAATAAATAAACTAAATAAATGTTTAGCTCCTTTGTCCTAAATATTTAAGTATATACACATCATTAATCAATTGTTATTAATAACAACTGATTAATGAGGATTTTTTTTTTTTTTGCTACAATTTATCATCTTTTACTTAAATTTTCTTCTGCATATAATATACCAGACACCCAGTTATCACATTCAGAAGCTGGAGGCAGATGTTATCGCTGAGATGACATCTGCCTCCAGCTCGGTTATTCGCTCTTCCGGACTGATGAGTTCTAATAAAAACGAAACTGTGCCTCTGGATATGATAACCGGGCTGTCTGGTATAACATGTGGGTTGTTTAAAAACAGCACGCACACCATGCCTATACTTTACGGAAATACATTGATTTTACATTTCATAAAAGCAAGGGGATACTTTGCCTGTCCTCTACCCTGTATAATATTCATGTTATATATATTTGTCTAATTTGTTTTCATAATTTTGGATTATAAGAGAAAGAATTTCAAGTTATTGTGTACAGATGCAGTTCTAGAGGTTGCAGTCAAAAACTGTTTGTTCCAGGGCGAAGTTAATTATTGTTGAACTTTGAAATAAAATTGAAATTATGTATTAATATTAATACATATGAATGTGTCTGTGTATGAAACTTATTGTAAATAAAGTTTATGATCGCTGAGATGACATCTGCCTCCAGCTCGGTTATTCGCTCTTCCGGACTGATGAGTTCTAATAAAAACGAAACTGTGTCTCTGGATATGATAACCGGGCTGTCTGGTATAACATGTGAGTTGTTTAAAAACAGCACACACACCATGCCTATACTTTACGGAAATACATTGATTTTACATTTCATAAAAGCTAGGGGGTACTTTGCCTGTCTTCCACCCTGTATAATATTCATGTTATATATATTCGTCTAATTTGTTTTCATAATTTTAGATTATAAGAGAAAGAATTTCAAGTTATTGTGTACAGATGCAGTTCTAGAGGTTGCAGTCAAAAACTGTTTGTTAAAGGGCGAAGTTAATTATTGTTGAACTTTGAAATAAAATTGAAATTATGTATTAATATTAATACATATGAATGTGTGTGTGTGTGTATGAAACTTATTGTAAATAAAATTTATGTATAAATTTTATGTGTCAGTTTCTCTAAAGAATACTAGAAAAAAGGAACTATTTTTTAATTTTTTCTTTCTCTTTCTTGGTATATATTATAAAAGATAATGTTCTTTCAGTATGCTCTGCAAAAACATCTATGAAGCATTGTTCTTCTCAGAGAACAAAAGTAAAACAACTCACAATTTCTTACTTAATTGAATGTACCTGCATGAGTCAATTAAATCAATAGAACCATTTAACTCCAATTTTTCAAACTATGAAAAGTAGTACAAACCTGCCTAAATCAGTAAAAAAGTTGGTATTCTTGCGTTCTATGTAACTTGTAAACTATGCAATAAGTACTTGATACTCTTCACTATATAAAAATTTAAGTTTTGATTTTTTTTTTTTTTTTTTTTTTTTTTTTTTTTTTTGAAGTAATAAATTTCATGTGCATGTGTTGGAAAGATAAATAGAATGGGTCATGTACAAAGGTTTCATATAAAAATAGTAGCATGTATACATAAAAGTAGAAAATTTTGTTATTCCACTTTTTGTGTATTGCTTTTTAGCAATACATAAAAGATTTCTATTTCAACAACTACACTTGGTGTACATTCAATAGCAAAATAATAATACTTAGACGAGGTTGGGGTTTTGACAAAAAAAAAAAAAACCTGTTTTTGACATGACCTGTTAAAAAGTCCAATACTGACATTGATAATTTTTATAAACACATATGGTTTCCTGATGCTGAAAAATTATTTCACATTATATCATTAAAATTAATAGTTCAATTAATAAGTTTGATTAAAGTTAACTGATAAATTTTCCTGTAAACTTGTTACACTGTAAAAGTAGTTATGGATAACAGTTACAGCCTGTTTTCAAAGTAGTTTTGTTTTAAACTTTTTAATAACTTAATTTATTTGTAACAATTAGATACAATTAATTTTATCAATCAAAAAAGCTTTCTGGGAAAGGATTTATGAAATGTCTCTTTCTTTTGAGTAAAAGTGAAACTAAGTTGATCAGCACTCAATAGTTAAGTATAATAGCATCTAAATATTTTGAATGGTGCTATTTACTTTTTTTATGTTGTTTCTTTTTTCTCTAATATAAATATTCTCTGTTTATAGAGTAACTAATAGTTGCTTGATACAACCAAAGACATAAGTGTCAAAAACTTAAATACCAACTCTAATGGCTTTTGTAGCGGTTATCTCTCATTTCAGGATGTCTCAGCAAAAATATGATGGGAAAGTTTTAGACAAAACAATATACCCCTGTTCAGCATCAATAGAGAGGATATTCTTCAGTTTTGAATTGAACCATTCCAAACTTAGAAATAGACATGGTGTGCAAAAGGATTTGAAATTAGTATTTTATCACTGCATGCTTTGAGGAGAAAAGATTTAGAGAGGGAATAAATGTAAATGTTGACTAAAGATGCAAATTTTATTAAAGTTTGAAAATTAAACAAGACAAATGTATGTGTAGAGACGGGTAATCCAGTTGTTACTGACTCCAGATCAGAAGGTTGCGTGTTCAGATCACGTCCGGGTCACCAATGTAGAGACGGGTAATCCAGTTGTTAAAAGCGAACATTTATTGTAAATTGCAACAAAACACATTACCATTAAAAGAAATAAATATAAATTAATCAGTTCCATCTAGGAATAATCTAACATTTACACACAACACATCAATCCAGATACCGCGCGCTAGCCAACTCAGCTGGAGCCTTTTAAATAAACTTTGCCAGATTTGCATGCGCTTTTTCTCTGAGTTTAGGCCGTTGCCACATATGCATTGCCTTGCACTTTCAGCTTTAAAAAATTTAAGGAATAAATAGTCATTATTATTGTTACTATTCAATATACTGCTATTTCCAATACTTGTTATCTTATACTAATAGTAGCTCTTTTATTCATCTCTCTCATTCTACAGACAAGCAGCTTGTTGAATCAACATTCTGTTTGGGATTTTTTACTAAACATATATTTTTTTTATCTAAAATAGTCGAAAAGTTTCCTCTAGTGTATGAAATCCAAATACTTTTAACTGAGAATCATTTGTTGTAGTAATTTTTATAGTATACAAATTTTTTAGTCAGGTTTTGAGCGGATAAGTGTTTAAAAGTAATAACTCAGAAATGTCGATTTACTTGGTTTATAATTGCTGTTATTAAATTTTGCCACATATTTTAAAGTGGTAGACAAGTTTACTAGTTTAAAAATCACAACTTTTACATTAATAGACAAGTTATTTATAAATATTGACTCTTACTCAGGTCCAGATCTGCATGCCCGCAGGTGGGGGGAGGGGCGCAACGACCCAAGAAATTGGAAAACTTTTAAATAAACGAATACACTTAAACCTTCAACGCTGCAAACACATTTGGGACATTTCTGTAAAGTATCAGGATAATTAAAAGATTTTATTTTGGAAAATCAGCAAATGTGAAATAATTACATACAATTACCTTAACACGAGCCACGAAAATGTGCGTTTCAAATAAAATTATTTAAAAAAAACCTTTAAATACATTATGAAAAGCAGCAAGACTAATCAAAGTGTAAAAAACGTAATAGTTACATAAGAGTTACCAACATTTGCAAAAAAAAACTTGTTATTGGACCCAGAAAGATGGATAAAACAAAATTTTTATTGTAAAAAGTTTCTTACGGTCCATTGATTTTGTATTGAACTTATACTTTAAATGAGAGGAAAAAAAATCAGGAGTTAAGAATTTCAAACTCCCTCAAAAACAAAATAAGTCAAAAAAAAAGTTTAAAACCTGTGACCCTCTTCCTCCAGTCAACTCTGATTTGAATTCTGAAACTTTGAATTCAAATTATGTTTTTCGCAATCACGAGTTGCGACAAGACCCTACTCATTAGAGTTATTGTTTCTAGAAATGCCCCCCCCCCCGAGCATGCCCCTCCTCCTATGTGGCTATGTGTATACAGTTGTGTGTTTGCAGGCTTAAGTGTGTGTACGTAGGCCTGTGTATGTGTTTAAAGGCTCGTGCGTGTAGGCGAGGGTGTATGAGCATGCGTGTGTAGGACATGGACGCCACTACCCTGTAGAAGTGGATTCCGGGGAACAGTGCTCAAGACCACTGCAGCCGTGCCGCCGGTGGGCGGTGGTGCTGCTGATCCAAGCTGAAAAAGGAACCACAACGTCAAGGACTGTCAAATGAGAACAATAAGCAATCGTGATTGATCAAAAAAAAACCTTTGTATGATCATCAAAATATCGAGTTTAAACATAAATAAATAATAATATTGAATTTTAAAAAAATAGTGAAGAAAAGCTACCATGTTTTTATTCAATTCTTATCGGGGGAGGGGGGATCAAAACTTACAGATCCAAGCCTGCTTTTACTCATTGTTATTAGGTAAAAGGGCTGTTATCGCTGTATTGAGCTAGTAAAATCAAAATGTTTATAAATCACTTTTTCATAATTTCGAAAGATTGCAACTTTCAAAACAGAAATTTATTTACAGCTTTGAAATAAATTGAGAAAAAAAAACCTCATTAAATCCAAAAAACATCGCTCAGAGTACATTGTGCTAAGTCGCCTAAAATGGTAGACAGAAGACACGTTTAGGATCAACCCTTCATTTGAGAGCCTGGAAACCCTGTTCAACTTCTCCAAGAGAAAGTTGAATGAAAGCTTGAAGTTGAACGGGTAGGTTGAGCGAATTTCGTTACGTGTGACATGGCCTTTAGAACAGTAATTAGAGAAGAGACTTTTAGTTGAAATTGGTTGAATAGCTACTTATGCTTGAAACAAAACCTTTAAAAAAGCTTTTCAACTAATGTAATACATCTGTATTAATGCTTGTTCTTTAAAATGTAGCTGTTTTTTTTTTTTTTTTTTTTTTTTTTTTGAGCAATCACGATTGCTTATTGTTCTCATTTGACCGTTTTTGGTGTCCGTGCCTTTTTCAACTTGAACCAGAAGCCTATGCAGCACCACCACCCACTTCTGCTGGCGGCGCGGCGCGGCTGCTCCGGTTTTGAGTTACCCGCTTCTCCTGGTCGGAGGCGTCCATGTCCTACACACACGCACGTTCACACACATACACACACACGACTTCACACACATACCCTCACACACGCCTACTTGCATACACACAGGTCTACGCACACACGTACTATAAACACAACTATGCACACGTAACCGCCCAGGAGGAGAGGCAGGCTTGGGGGGGGGAGGGGACAGGAGCCGTTTCTAGAAACAATAACTCCAATGAGTAGGGTCCTGTCTCAGTTCGTGATTGCGAAAAACATAATTTGAATTCAAAATTTCAGAATTCAAATTAATTTTGTTTTTTGTTTTTTTTTAACTTGAAGTTATTTCTTTATATCGCAGACACAGTGAGCTGTTATTACAAATCATGTTTAGAATATTACTTTTAATATTATTTTAGTACATACCTTTGCCTCCCCTGCCCCTAGAAGAGGTAAATGCATACTGTATGCATATTTCATCAAAATGAATAAATAAAATGAAAAATTGCATTTTGACATATTGAATTCAAATTATGCTTTTCGCAAACACGAGCTGTGTTAGGACCCTACTCGTTGGGTTTCTTGCTTCTACTACTGATTCTTGTTCCCGAAATCAACTTTATTTATGTCCGACCCTCTCTACTTTACACAATCAACCTCTGCGAGCATGTCCCTCCTCCTGGGCGGTGGCTTGTGTGGGTGTAGGTGCATCTGTTTATGGTAGTCACTTGTGTGGCAGCATGGATACCACCACTCAGGGGGAGCTGATACCAATGGACAGTAGAGCTCACATGATCCTGGGTCGGAAAATCAAAAGATCCATCTACTGCGTTCAAGTGAAGCAATTGGTTGATTGTTTAAAAAGAGCACACACACCATGCCTATACTTTAAGGAAAAACATTGATTCCATAAAAGCTAGGGGGTACTTTGCCTGTCCTCCTCCCTGTATGATAATCATGTTGTATATACTTGTCTAATTCGTTTTTATAATTTTAGATTATGTGAGAAAGAATTTCATGTGATTGTGCACAGATGCAGTTATAGAGGTTGCAGTCAAAAACTGTACCAGGCCGAAGTTAATTGTTGTTGAATTTTGAAATGTAATTGAAATTATATATTAATACATATGAGTGTGTGTGTATGTAACTTATTGTAAATAAAGTTTATGTATAAATTTTATGTGTCAGTTTCTCTAAAGAATTGAATACTAAGAAAAATGAACCAGTTTTGATTTTTTTTTTTTTTCCTTTCTTGGTACATTTTATAAAAGATAATGTTCTTTCAGTATGCTCTGTAAAAACATCTATGAAGCATTGTTCTTCTCAGAGAACAAAAGTAAAACAACTCACATTTCTTACTTAATTGAATGTACCTGCATGACTCAATTTAATCAATAGAACCATTTTAAGTCCAATGTTTCAAACTATGAAAAGTAGTACAAACCCCCCTGCCTAAATCAGTAGAAAAGTTAGTATTCTTGCGTTCTATGTAACTTGTAAACTATGCAATAAGTACTTTATACTCTTCACTATTTAAAAATTTAAGTTTTGATTTTTTTAAAGTAATAAATTTCATGTGCATGTGTTGGAAAGATAAAACAAAAAGGGTTATGTGTTTCATAAAACAGTAGCATGTATATATAAAAGTAGAAAATTTTGTTATTCCACTTTTTGTGCATTGCTAAAAATATTTCTATTTTAACGACTACACTTGGTGTACATTCAATAGCAAAATAATAAAGACGAAGTTGGGTTTTTGACAAAAAAAAAAACTGTTTTTGACATGACCTGTTGAAAACTCCAATACTGACATTGATAACTTTTATAAACACATATGGTTTCCTGATGCTGAAAAATTATTTCACATAAAATCAATAAAATTAATAGTTCAATTAATAAGTTTGATTAAAATTAATTGATAAATTTTCTTGTAAATTTGTTACACTGTAAAAGTAGTTATGGATATTAAAACTGTTACATCTTGTTTTCAAAGTAGTTTTGTTTTAATCTTTTTAATAACTTAATTTATTTGTAACAATTAGATACAATTAATTTTATCAATCAAAAAGTCTTTCTGGGAAAGAATTTATGCAATGTCTCTTTTCTTTTGAATAAAAGTGAAACTAAGTTGATCAGCACTCAATAGTTAAGTATAATAGTATCTAAATATTTTGAATGGTGCTATTTACTTTTTTTATGTTATTAAATTTTTCTCTAATATAAATATTCTCTGTTTATAGAGGAACTAATAGTTGCTTGATACAATCAAAGACATAAGTGTCAAAAACTTAAATACCAACTCTAATAGCTTTTGTAGCGGTTATCGCTCAATTCAGGATGTCTCAGCAAAAGTATGATGGGAAAGTTTTAGACAAAACAATATACCCCTGTTCAGCATCAATAGAGAGGATATTCTCCAGTTTTAAATTGATCCATTCCAAACTTAGAAATGGACATGGTGTGCAAAAGGATTTGAAATTAGTATTTTATCACTGCATGCTTTGAGGAGAAAAGATTTAGAGTGGGAATAAATGTAAATGTTGACTAAAGATGCAAATTTTATTAAAGTTTGCAAATTAAACTAGACAAATGTATGCATTCCCTTGCACTTTCAGCTTTAAAAAATTTAAGGAATAAATAGTCATTATTATTGTTACTATTCAATATACTGCTATTTCCAATACCTTTTTTATCCTATACGATTAGTTGCTCTTTTGTTCATCTCTCTCATTCTGCAGACAAGCAGCTTGTTGAATCAACATTCTGTTTGGGATTTTTTACTAAACATATATTTTTTTTATCTAAAACAGTCGAAAAGTTTCCTTTAGTGTATGAAATAAAAATATTTTAAACTGAGAATCATTTGTTGTAGTAATTTTATAGTAAATACAAATTTTTTAGTCAGGTTTTGGGCAGATAAGTGTTTAAAATTAATAACTCAGAAATGTTCGTTTACTTGATTGTAATTGCTGTTGGTAAATTTTTCTCACATATTTTAAAATGGTAGACAAGATTACTGGTTTAAAAATCACAACTTTTACATTAATAGACAATTTATTTATAAATATCGACTCTTACTCAGGTCTACATCTGCATGCCTGCAGGCGGGGGGGGGGGAGGCTACGACCCAAGAAATTGGAAAACTTTTTAAATAATCGAATACACTTAAATTTTCAAAATTGCAAACACATTAGGGACATTTCGGAAAAGTATCAGGATAATTGAAAGATTTTATTTTGGAAAATCAGCAAATGTGAAATAAACACATAGAATTGTTAAATGAGACACGAAAATGTCCGTTTCAAATAAAATTATTCAAAAAAACCTTTAATTACATTATGAAAAGCAGCAAAACTAATCAAAGTGTAAAAAACGTAATATTTAGATAGGAGTTACCTACATTTGCAAAAAAAAAAACTTGTTATTGGACCCAGAAAGATGAATAAAACAAAATTTTTTAATGTAAAAAGTTTTATATGATCCATTGATTTTGTAATGAACTTATACGTAAAATGAGAAAAAGAAAAATCAGGAGTGAAGAATTTCAAACTCCCTCAAAAGCAAAATAAGTCAAAAAAAAAAAAGCCTTTGTATGAAAATCAAAATAGCGAGTTAAAACAAAAATAAATAATAATATTGAATTTAAAATTAAAAAAAAGTGAAGAAAAGCTTCCATGTTTTTATTTAATTCTTATCGGGGGAGGGGGGGGGGATCAAAATTTATAGATCCAGGCCTGCTTTTATTCATGGTTATTAGGTAAAAGGGCTGTTATCGCTGCATTGAGCTAGTAAAATCAAGATGTTTATAAATCACTTTTTCATAATTTCGAAAGATTGCAACTTTCAAAACTGAAATTTATTTACAGCTTTAAAATAAATTGTGGAAAAAAACCCTTTAAATCCAAAAAACATCGCTCAGAGTATATTGTGCTAACTCGCCTAAAATTGTAGACAGAAGCCACGTTTAGGATCAACCCTTCGTTTGAGAGCCTGGCAATCCTGTTCAACTTCTCCAAGAGAAAGTTGAATGAAAGCTTGAAGTTGAACGGATAAGTTGAGCGAATTTCGTTACGTGTGACATGGCCTTAAAGTGGTATATTCTTGAAAGTAAAATATTTATCTCCAATTTAAAATATTTAAAAACACATTTGTGATTGATTAACTTTAAAACGAACTTTTTCTCATGTTCAGTTTTAAACTGCTACTATTAAAACTTTAAAAAATATATGTTTAGTTTCAGACAAGTTGCAGTTTTTTTTTTGGGGGGGGGGAACGTAATTATTGAAATATTGAAAGAAACATAAGCATTATTTAGTTTTTCAGTAAGTAAAATATTTTCCGAAAGTTTGTAGCAAAGCAAATCTGGATCAAAATAATTTACTTTTGACTGCAAGACATTTACCTCATCTTAATATATAAAAATCAATGTCCTGAGATAACATATATACATATATATATATATATATATATATATATATATATATATCAACGCACAGCCGAAACCGCTGAAGCTTCAGACTTGAAATTTGGCAGGCATGTTCGCATGATTACGAAAGTAACCACTAAGAAAGGATTTTCTGAAATCTCAATTAGTTCAGGAGAAATTAATTAAAACCTCTTAATTTCTGTGAAATTAAAACCTATCATTGAAATTCAAATTCCTTATTTTCGAAGGCTTTCCTCCATTCAAATCATTATTCAGTACTTCATCTCAACTTTTGGTCGATAGCGAACTATAAATTTGATATTGTTTTTGTTTCTCACGTGATTCTTCGAGGCTTTTCTCAAGTCAAATCATAATATTTCTGTCTTTTGCTTTTATTTTTTCAAAACTAGAAACGTAGTTTTTAAGAACATCATCACAGGCGGACTATCCTTTTGAAGTTAGAAGAGTGCAGTTTCCTGTTAAAGTTTGCTTTGCAATAACCATTAATAAGTCACAAGGACATACATTAAAAGTAGCAGGGATCGATTTAAGAGAAGACTTTTTTCACACGGCCAATGTTATAGCACCAGGAAAAAAACTAAAAATGTTATATACAAAGAAGTTCTTGCTTAAACATAGGTATAACAATAAAATGTGGATGGTCTGTGTTTGCAAAGATAATCAATACTTTAAAAGGATCGTTAATAACAGTTAAAGATCGGTTACGGACAAGGGCATATATATAAGGAGTCCAGGGATCCTCCCCCGGGATCCTCCCAAAATTAGGAAAAATTATAGGTAACTAGAGGACCCGACAGACGTTGTTCTGTTCAAACTTTGTAAATTGAAAAGTAAAAAAATTTCAATAAACTATCAAGTGTTTGAAGTAGTTTTGTTGAAAAAAATAAGTAAAAAGAAAAGGTTTTAAGCTGCTTGCTGTCAGAATGCGTATATTTATTACAACTTGATTTATCTAATGCCCACTGAGCAGTTGTTTTATTAACTATTTTTTCTCCCGTACTTGATGGTTTGTTCTTTCAGCCATACTCAAAGGATAAAAAGCGTCCTCAGATATTAAGTGTAAAAAACTAACTACCCATCTAAAACAAACGGGAAATCCCGTTGCAACATCCCCCATATGAAAAAGAAGAAAACAATGAAAAAGATATCGTATAAAAAATTATAAAGGTAAAAACAGTTCTCTGAATAAGCGAAAATCACTCATCCCTCCCCCACCCCTAACGATGTAAAATAAACGCTTTCTTCAACTAAAATGACTAAAAACTCTTTAAAAACGAAAAGCAACTCTTTGCAATTGGAAATAATTCGCCAAATAAACAAAATATACAATAAATTACATTAACAGTAGCTTTAAATTGTAAACAAATGATCACACAACTCTATTGTTTACAGCCAAAGTCGCCAAGCCACCACGTTACTGTAATCCAGCCGATAAGTGAGCGAAGCCAACTCCGATCGATTAGCGCTCCGATCTTTTGAACGAAAACTTTTTAAACTTCATATATTGCCTAATTTGTTCTTTCCACCAAAGATAAAGATCGTCCACTGCACTGATCTTTTGTGTACAGAACTACCCTGTTGTAATTTATCTGGACGAAAATAAAATTTGTTTCGGCTTTAAATTCCATCATTTTATCCTTTAATAATGTATTGATGAATTACATAATCCTTAAAGTATTTTTGACATTGGTGCCAAAACTCAGATGGATTTGAGCCGAGAAACAAATGTTGCTAGGTACGGTACTTTCTGATCATTTGGTTAAGAAAACCTAAAGCACCGATCCGGTCACATGGTTCAACTACGACGACAGAACACACGTTTTGCGTGAACCATCCAGTACTTTACTTTAAAATATATCACGGGACCTAAAATCGTTGTTTTTAAGAAATGGAAAGCTTCATTCTCTCTCTACGTTTTATCTATTCTCAATTGACATATCACAGTAGGAAATTTCATTCCAAAAAGCAGAACTGGCTTTCTTATTGTCCTTTGGCAACAGGTTAGATATTTATTTCAGTTCTCGCTCAACAATAGGTTAAAATAAATATTAATCATTTGGGAGGTATAACCATCCAATGTTCAAATTAATTAATTAATTAACAAAAACGTTTCCGATTCGATCCATCGCGCTTCGAAACCATGCTTGCACACAAAAAATTTGATCAAAATTGATCCAGCCGTTTAAAAGCCTTATGGTGACAAACGTCCGCACAGAAGATTTTTATATATTAAAATAAGTAATTATTATTACAGGGGATTTTCGAAACTAGGTGCACCAAGCACTGTTAACCCCAGCTAATTCCACTACCCGAGCAATGCCGGGTACGGGAATGCTAGTTTAAAATATTATACAAACGTATCTGATTGATTATATATAATATTTTTGAAGAAATTAATGACAAAGAAAACCTTCGCTTTTTCTGCGGAGCTAGTCTGCAACTACGGTTGTGAATAATGTTGGTTATTCATTTTAAAATTAAGTGCATTTGTTTATAAATGTTATTCGGGAGGCGGCAGGATACAGAATGCTGAAGAATGACCCCCCCCCCCCCCTCCTGAACAAGCCTACGGTTTCGGGTATGAAACATTTTTTAAAGTGCTTGAGGGCAATAAAAAGCACCAAATCGACCAGGAATAAGGCACCTAATTGGGGATAAACGTTGCAAATTAATTTCAAAAGCAATAATACGAAGTAGTATTTCAATATTTACTTTCAAAAATTAATTGAATATATACTGTAATTATCTACGTTTTATGCATAAAGTGTTGAACACAATGTGAACGGATACTGTTGTTGATGGTTTAGGGGTGGTCATGACCCCCATAACGCTCCCCTTGTAATTTGATTCGATCAACAATAAATTAATAATTAATACGTGTTTCTATTCTACTAGGAGTAAAAGCAGCCTTTTTGTCTTCGAAAAATTCTGCTACATTAAGAAACGTATTCCATCTTATAACTTAATTATTATAAAACTAGAAAATTGCCCATGAAAATATGACGGAGGAAAATTGCTTCTACATTTGTACGAATGGTGATATTTGATGTGTTTGGTGATATTTTGATAGTTGACATTTTTATCCTAACCCAGATGGATTAATCCTAAACTCCACTAGGTAGCGTTCATTGTTGATTACTTTTTCGTTTCTACATTCCCCTGAAAGGACACAGTCTTACCGGTAAAACGATTCAGTGACCGGATCTAGTTCAACCTTGTCACAATAAAGCGTTTCCCTGCATTTTAAACATTATCAAAACATATTATCTATTTATCATGCCGTGGAGCGAGTTTCATTGTTAATGACGTCAGGAGCGTTACTCGATCACTGGCTATTATATATATGAGGATTGAATTCCGTTTCACTTAGATTCATTTTTTGTATTAAAAGCTATGCACCGTAATAACAAAAGCACCAAAACGTATTAACGATATTTCTGCGTCATTTTCACCCAAATCAAACGTTTTTAGCAAGAAATATGCATACTGCCGTGCTAAGCACAAAAGTCTCGTCTGCACTTTTTGTCAGAATTGAGTTATTAATACCAGGTGGTTCTTTGCCACATATTTTACCCAAGTACAATGTTTTATGGCCATTTGTCGATGGGAAATATTTTTTTGAGCAATCACGATTGCTTATTGTTCTCACTTGACTGTTTTAAATTCCTATCATTTTATTTTCCCACCAGCACCCTCTGCCAGCACCAGCGTCGACCGGCTCCTCACGATGCTGCGCCTATAGCGAAAACCGTCTCCAGGTTGCGTCCATATCCTACGCACACACGCCTACACACACATTCATGCCTGCGCACAGACACAAACACTCACTCCTACACACATACACACACGAACGCCTACACACACAGCACTGCATACACAACACGCACACACGCATACATACACACACGCGCCTACAAAAACTCACACACATGCGCCTACACAAACATACACACACACGCTCGTGATTGCGAAAAACATAATTTGAATTCAAGATGCCAAAAATTCAAAATAATATATATATATTTTTTTTTAATTCTGAAAAAAGTTTCATCTGAATCAAATACATGAAAGCGCAAAACTTTAATGGGTAATTTCTCATTTTGAATTCATTTGCAGATACCACTTTTGCGCTTAGCATGGCAGCATAGCACGTTGCGTTTTAAAAGCTAAAAGATATAATTTCGTTTGAATTCTTAAAATTCAAAGAACATTTTCTATTTACATTAGAATATTTTTAAAAATTTTTATTTTTCGTTTACAATAAAATAACTAGAACAAAGAAACCGAAACAAAAAATCAGCCAGTTGTATTTTTAAACAGTACAAAGCTTAAGATTTGTTTGTTCGTCTACAAATGATATCACGCTTTAAGGGGGGAGAGGTTCGTGAGATTGTGATTTTTTTACCCGACTTCGCATGCGCAACGCAAAGGAGAGTAATGTGTTTATAAGTCTATGTATGTATGTCTGTTCCTATGTGGCGTTCTACAGGCTAAACGCCTTGGCCAATTTTGGTAATTCTTACGTCAATTGATTTGTTTTAACCTTGGTAGTGTCACTAAACACATGACAGTAATCAAAATTCACCATATCAACAACCAGTTGCCATATTTTGTCAGTTTGGGATCGTCGCATGTTGGCTGTTGTACACTGTGTTGCACGCTACCTGCATGCGACAAATGCAGGTAGTTTTTGCTGCCTGAAATTTTTTGTTTACTAAATCTACTAATTGGGGTTTCATTGCCCGCCGAGTGGTCTAAGCGATTGCTTCTCCCACTTGAGGCCCCCATGATTTGTTTTATCTGTGTACGGTTATAAAACTATTTCAACGGTGTAGTTATTCCGTAGTACTTAACAACACCATAAAATACTGGTCTTATACATTTTTCTTTTTAGTTATTTTGGTTTTTATGCAGTCGAGTTTTTTGTTTTTATTTAATAATTTTTTATTTAACCACTGTGATTTATCAAGAGGGAGGGTGAAGGTAATAAGAAGCATGACGTAACACACTTTTTATTACAGTACTAGCTGTGTGCCCGGCGTTGCACGGGCTACTTAAAAAATGAAAGAGATGTAAAATTGATGTTTTTGTATTACTCTGACATCTGTTTCTAAAGCGCTAAGAACTAAATAATTACGCGTAATGCAAGGTTTGCAAAACACCAGTAGAGCATATTTTTGGCAAAAATCTCTTTAACGTTAATCATAGTCATCAATGATACAAGTTATGAGTATTTTCAATTAGCACAAAGGATGAAAATATATGCATTATCATTTATAATCTGTGCTCACGTTAAAATGAATTACATTTGATAGATTAAATCTGAAATATTTATGTACAATTACAATCAGCTTTTTACATAAAATGACACACACTTTTTGGTTGATTACGCGAAACTAAAGCACCAAGACTTAATAAATCCCAATAAGCATAAATTTAATACCAAGTCATCAGATTCCAATTAAGCTTTAGTTAAAATCCTTAAAAACAATCTTTTTTGCTCAACTCTGTTTCACCTAAAGAAATCCAAACAATCTTAATTTAACATGTTCTTTTAGCGATACAAACTTTATTTCAAAAATAGAAATAGGAAGGAAAAAGAGAGTTATTACAGTTCGAAAACTCACCCATGTGACGGGAAAAAGGCCAACAAAATAACCATAATTAGTCGCACAGCCTAAATGTACCAAAATATGACGCCGGTGAATGATAAACTTACACTACGATAAAAAAACATAGCTAAAAAAACAACTTTAATGTGCTGAAAACAGTTAAGAACGGTGAATGTAAAAAATAAAATAACAGACGATAAAATAAAGGCTATGTCCGAATAGCGCAACCAATTTTTAAACTAATTAAAAATGAAATTCTAGATGGAAACGTTGTTTTAAGATTTGGACAGCAGCCAAACAAATCTCTTTTAAAACAATTATTAGAATTTTACTTGCTGACCCATATGCAAAATGGCAAAAGGAAAGAAATAAAAATTCCTGAATAACGTTATGTTAATTAACGTTTTAATTAATATCTCCGCTAATTAAAGTCGCACAATTACGAGATTGGTCCTATTGTTTTCTTTGGAAAATTTCGAATTGATCGATATCTCGTTTGACTCTCGATTCGCAGCGGTTCTTTAGAAGATCGATCTTCAGACAGACAGACAGACGGACGCGAACAGATTTTAATATATAGTAGATAGACTAGCCTGCGTGCCCGGCGTTGCACGGGCTACTTAAAAAATGAAAGAGATGTCCAATTGATGTTTTTGTATTACTCTGACATCAGTTTCTAAAGCGCTAAGGAGGAAATAAATACGCTTAATGCAAGGTTTGTAAAACACCAGTAGAGCATATTTTTGTCAAAATTCTCTTTAACGTTAATCATAGTTATCAATGATACAAGTTATGAGTATTTTCAATTAGCACAAAAGATGAAAATATATGCATTATCAACTATAATCTCTGGTCACTTTAAACTGAATTAAATCTGATAGACTATACCTGAAATATTTATGTACAATTACGATGATCTTTTTACATAAAATGACGCACGCATTTTGATTGATTATGTGAAACTAAAGCACCAAGACTAAATAAATACCAATAAGCATTAATTTAATACCAAGTCATCAGATTCCAAGCTAGCTTTAGTTAAAATCCTTAAAAACAATTTTTTTGTTCAACTCTGTTTCACTTAAAGAAATCCAAACAATCTTAATTTAACATGTTCTTTTAACGATACAAACTGTATTTCAAAAATAGAAACAGGAAAGAAAAAGAAAGTTATTGCAATTCGAAAACTCACCCATGTAACGGGAAAAAGTTCAACAAAATAAACATAATTAGTCGCACATCCTAAATGTATCAAAATATGAGACCGGTGAACGATAAACTTACACTACAATCATTAAACATATCTAAAGAAACAACTTTCCTATGCTGAAAGGAGTTAAGAACGTCGAGTGTAAAAAAATAAAAAAAGGACAGACGATAAAATAAAGGCTATATCCGAATAGAGCAACCAATTTTAAACTAATTTGAAATGAAATTCTAGATGGAAACGTTGTTTTAAGATTTGGACAGCAGCCAAAAAAATCTCTTTTAAAACAATTATTAGAATTTTATTTGCTCATACGCAAAATGGCAACAGGAAAGAAATAAAATTCCTGAATAACGTTATGTTAATTAACGTTTTAATTAATATCTCCGCTAATTAAAGTCGTACAATTACGAGATTGGTTCTATTGTTTTCTTTGGAAAATTTCGAATTGATCGGTATCTCGTTCGACTCTAGATTCGCAGCGGTTCTTGAGGAGATCGATCTTCAGACAGACAGACAGACAGACAGACAGACGGAAAGCGAACAGATTTTAATATTATAGTGGATGTTATGAAAACCAGTGGCAATGAGAGAGGAGGGGTAAATTGAAGCATGAAACTTTGTGACAAAAGGTTGGAGGGTTCAAAACTGTGACTGCTCCTTTTCTAAAACTGTCTCCAAAAATAAATTTTGTACTTTTCTGTCTGTCGTCATTAAAGGGGACTGGGCGACGTTAAATATGCTCGTGGTCTCAATGTCCTCCAAGTGAAACGATACCTCTGGGGGTGCTAGCACCAGGTAGCTATTAGCTCTTGGACTAGTCCTAAATTCTCATTAACTGTTCGATCCGGAGATGGTGCTGCCATCTATCGGTATATAAAATAATGGAGGCAAGGCACTTAGTATGCAGTCCTCGACATAAATACAGTTGTAGTCAGTTGTGACTCTGAATAGTACTTTTCCGTGAAAGTTACGTCACTTGATTTGGTGACTTGTATACTTTTTCCATGGTGACAATAGGAAAAATGCCTAAAGCTATTGGCGATATCTACAAGTATATGGCAACCCTAGAATTAAAAAAGTTAAGTTGTTGACGGTCTTCAACGACGAAATTTTCAGTTTGTAATGGGGTTAAGTAAATTAAAATACAAAATGCGCTAAGAGACGAACCTTTAACGGAAAAGTATTAATGTATTTGAACAGTTGGGTCGTTTCCTATTTTTCAAAAATATTTTTTTCTGAAAAAGTGTGTTCAAAAACATGGGAAAAGATTTTTCTTAATTTTGACTTATTTTCTGTCTTAAAAAATAATCTTAAACTACAATCTGTCGTTGTTTTCATCTTCGCTACTGACGTCACAAGTGAGAAAACCGCTAGGTTTCCCAAAACAAGGTTTCAGGACACAGCCAAACTTCGCTAAATGAATATTGTATTTAACAAACAGTTCTCGTTTTGCTAATAAATGGCTCGCTGTGAAAAAATCATTAAAAAACGATATCTTGCCAGAAAGGACAACCATGCGCCTTGATTCAAGATGGTTTTCGTCACTTGTGACGTCACACGATGAAAAATCTTATTTTGGAAACCTGATACTTGAAAAAAAATTAATAATCAAATTATTGAGAAAATTTAAGTATTTTCTGAGTCCAAGGTTCTTTTTTTTTTAATTTTATGTATTTATTTATTTATTTGCTTCTCTTTACCAAGTTTAGTGAATAAAAGTAGTTTTTTTGACTGAAAGAAACAACCCCATTGACAAAAATATACTTTGAGTCTATTTTATTTTGAAAATATTTAAAATAAAATAATGAAAACCACAGCAATTGTGAAAGCAATACGAAAAATCATAGCTTCATTTTAAAAACTTAATAATATTTTAATAGCAGTAAGAACATTCTTTACGTAGTTCTTTAAATCCTTCTAAAGTACTCAGCTACTGAACCAATAATCAAAGATGACGGAACTAATAAATGAGACCAGGTAACACTCCCATTCTCGTTTAATTAATTTAAAGATCCCTTATCGGTTCATTAAAAAGCATTTAAGGCGAATTTAAAATGATCTCCTCAAGTATTAGCCGCAAAATTAACTCTGGTCTCTTCAAAATGCTTATGGCTTTTAATGACTCAAATCCTTACGCAAGCAATTAGTAATCTTAACACTGCTGAAGATCTGAAGCTTAATTAATTAACGAAATGGCGAAAAGATTACTACTTCAGAAGCAAGTTCGAAGTTAATGGATATGACTGAACTTGATTGATTAAAATATGTATAAGACAGTAGAAGTAAGAAGGGTTGAGCGAAATAAAAGATTATTTGCTGTAAAGTACCTTACATTCTTTTATTTTTTTGTTTCCTTGATTTTGAGAGATTTTATAATATCGCCGATGAAGTATTGGTAAAAAAATTATCCAAAATATAATGATTTTTAAATTATTTCTCAGATAGAGATCTGTCTTCAAGTATTATCGGTAAACTGTCTTTAGCAAAAATTATTTTATGCAAAATATACTCAACTGTACTTCACTTCAGAAACTAGTGAAATAGTTTATCAAGAAAATACGATGAATGGAATGTTTTATCTTTTTCTTTAGTATTATTAATCGCCACAAGGTAGCGTATTCGAGCTCTAGAGTTGCGAATTAGCGCTAGCCAAGCAAGGCAAAGAAGTATCGTATCATCTGCTTTTGATAATAATTCGTAATGTCATATAATTAAATTATCTAGAATTAATTGTTATTCTTTTCAGGTTACAATTATTATTTAGTTTTATCATGAATTGATAAACATCGAATTTAGCATCGTGGAAATGGCTGCTTAGAACTACAAACTACGTTATTTGCATTTATTTTTGACGTTTAGTAATGCTTCTTGAATTCTCATTTCTTTCCACATGGGCCAGAATATCCATAAGACTTTCAAAATTGATTAAAAAAGAATAAAGTGAAAAAAACATGCATCCGAACAAAATTTACTAGGCTTATGAGCATTTTCTACGCTATGGCACGCGTTTGTTTTACCTTTTTCATCCGCCATTAGACAGTGGCTGCAGTGCCCTCTATTATAGTTTGTTGGAGTTGCGAATATTGTACTGCACTGTGAAAAAGAAAATTTGACATTGATTGCGAGTTAAAGTTTGAAGATGAATGTATTTTTTTTAATGCGATTTTATCACCAGTGCAGCAATACAATGTTCCAAATTGCTCACCGTTCAAAAGAACGGTCGTTCATTTGTTAAGTGAACGAACGAATCCGTTCATTTTAAGGATTCGTTCTTGTTGACCTGTTTGTTCACTAACGACACATCCCAATTTTGTATGCAGAAACCAATTCCGTATCGAGCCATGTGAACGTAATTCTTTTTTTAAAAAATCCCTTTAAATTTTTTACCAGGGTAAAAAGAATGCGTGTCCCATCCTTTGCATGCGCCAGAAAAAAAGTGTTTCCTCCCTATCATAAAATTACGATAATGTGACTTACGTCCTTCTGGCTCTGAAGTACTGAAATATTGTATTTATATTTCCCATATGTTGTATTCTAAACATCTACTAGCTGCGTCGCCCGGCTTTGCACGGTCCATCTCGAAAATAAAAGTTATGTCAAGTGACGTGAGTTCAACACTCAGGCTTGAACCAAAAAAAGAAAAAGAAAAAGTCAGTGAAATTTTGCGGCAGATTGCGGAAAAACCATAAAAAGTAAGCATTTTAAATCCCCTGATTACAGGAAAAGCCTCAAAACAAAAACAAGAATTTTACCTGTTCATATTCGAGAAAAAAAAATGGCAACGGATCTTTCATCTCAATGATTTTCTTCACGCTATAAATTTTAATAAAAGCGTTCATCCGGAAAGTTGAGTTGAAGCACTGAATAATAATTTAAATGGAGGAAAGCCTTCGAAAAATAGTGATTTGATTTTGAAATCTAAGAGTCATAATTAAAAGTTTTTAATTGATATCTCCGCTAATTATTATCGGAGGATTATGTTAAGTAGCCAAACATGAAGACGGGAGGATGACGAATCCATCGATACCTGGTTCGATGGTCAGTTCACTGTCGTTCGGGAGAAGAAGCTTGGACATAGATAGATAGATAGATAGATACTCAGATTTTATATGTATAAGACTAGCTGCGTGCCCGGCGTTGCACGGGCTACCTTAAAAAATGTAAGAGCAGTCCAGTTGATGCTTTTGTAATACACTGACACTAGTTTCTAACGCGTTAAGGAATAAATAAATGCGCGTAAAGCAAGGTTTGCAAAACACCAGTAAAACATATTTTTGCCAAAACACCTCATCAACGTTAATAATCGTTATCAATGATACAAGTTATGAGTACATTTTCAGTCAGCACAAAAGGGGAAAATATATGCATTATCAACTATAATCTTTACTCACGTTAAACTGAATTACATCTGATAGACTATATCGGAAATATTTATGCACAATAACAATCCGCTTTTTACATAAAATAGTCTACTACCCGGCGTTGCCCGGGTGTTTATTAATGCAACATACCACTCAGATAAATATTTGGATGGATTCTATCCACATGGTCGTACAAGAATTACATCAATCCGTTTTCAAGGTACAAACCCTCGAAGAACTCAAATAACTTGTAAATCACTCATTTACTTTACGACGTGCACGGTCCTCCTCGAAAATGAAAGTTATGTCATGTGACGCGTATTTAACAATCAGGCTTGAACAAAAAAAAAAAAAAACAGCAAAATTTTGCTGCAGATTACGGCAAAATAATCGAAAAGTAAACAACTTAAACACCCTGATTACAGGAAAAGCCTTAAAACAAAAGCCTAATTTTATTTCTTTATATTCGAGAAAAAAAATTGCAACAGATGTTTCTTTTCAATGATTTTCTTCACGCTGTAAATTTTAATAAAAGCGATCATCCGGAAAGTTGAGTTGAAGCACTGAATAATAATTTGAATGGAGGAAAGCCTTCGAAAAATATGGATCTTATTTTGAAATCTAAGAGTCATAATTAATAATTTTTAATTGATATCTCCGCTAATTATTATCGGAGGATTATGTTAAATAGCCAAACATGAAGACGGGAAGATGACGAATCCATCGATACCTGGTTCGATGGTCAGTTCACTGTCGTTCGGGAGAAGAAGCTTGGACATACAGTGGCTCCCAAAAGTCTTCGTACACCTTCGACTTTCAACGAAATCGGCCCCAATCCATTGGTTAGAATTAATATTTCGGAATAGGTATTTAATTATAAGATCTATGATCTATTTTTAACAAAACTACATGAAAAGTTTTTAAAAAATATTAAAACTTAATTTTTTAAAAATCAAAAACCAAAAAGTGCCGGAAATTTTATCTCACAAAAGTCTTCGTACACTTTATAAAATGTCTATATATTATTGAATAATCTAACTTTTGATTAAGTTATCAATTAGTAGAATATCATACAGCATTCATAACATCTTTTAAACGTCTAGGAATAAATTTTATTCTTTTTCTTTCTTTTTTTTTGCGTAATTTCTGAGTAAGTGTTCAACTACACTTCGAGTCTTACTATTCATAGCTCTATTTTCGTTTTAAAGCCCTATTTTCGTAATCTAACCCCCAGATATCTATAAATACGTTACATTAAGTTAAAATCTGGAGATTGAGGGGGTATTTTCTAAGTTTTAGGACAATTTTCGAGGCACTAGACGCAAACGTTGAAAACCGTGTACTTCTTATCGTTATCTTGATAGAAAACAAAGTTGTTTCCAATAACCAAATTTTTGGCTAAGAGTTCAAAAATGGTTTTTAAAATATTTATAGGAACATCATGATTCATTGTTTCATCAAAAAATTCCAAACTACCAAGTCCTGATGCTGATATGCACCCTCACACTAAAACACCTCCACCGTCCTGTTTAAATGATCCCACTAAGTTCTTAAGATTAAGTTCATAATTTTTTCTTCTACTTACAATTATGCAATAATTTAACCAAAAATGTTGAATTAATTTTTATCTGTAAGTAAGACGTAATTCTAAAACGTTTTGAGCTTATTTATCATTGATTTTGCGACGAAAAGCGTAAGCTTTCTGTTTTTCGCACGATCAAGAAAATTTCTGCGGGAAGAGGTCCCATTTAATCCAGCTAATCAGAGAACTTGGCGAACAATTTTAGGTGAAAATTAAATGTAAAATGTTTCATTTAACTCTGCAGAAACTTTTACAGCACTCAAACATGTATTTTTCATAATTTTTTTAACTTTAAATCTCCAAATACGTTTTGTCAACTTTGCCGGTTGACCTTTTCTTACCTTGTTTTCGGTCCGATTCCTTTCTTTAAAGCATTTTATCAAGCACTTTCATATACAAACAAATAAATTAACTACATTAGAGACATTTCAAACCAATTTACCGCTTCTGTGGGAAAAAAAATTCAAATTTTGAATGGTGTTTGCGGTTTTTTACGAATACCAGCCATTTTATAGTAATAAGCACAATATTAAGGAATAAATAAACAAAAAATTAAAGCCAAATGACTTATAAGGGTCAACACACTGCAAAAATATTAATAAAATGGCATATGATAATTTTAAACATGAATTTATTCGAAACTATTTGAGTGTACGATGACTTTTGTGGCGTGTTATATCTCTGTCTCTTCGTTTTCTGACCCATTTCAAAAAGAAGATCCGTCAATATTTTGAAAAAAACCAATGAGTTGTATTAAGAATGACTTAGGAATGATGTGAAAAAATATTGAACTTCATATTCGAATTCAGTTTTGAGTTATTTTGGTTTTACTAAAAAATTTCAAAGTGTACGAACACTTTTGGGAGCCACTGTAGATAGATAGATAGATAGATACTCAGATTTTATATGTATAAGATTTTTCGGAATCCTGCACGAGTTGTTAAAGTAGTAAAATTATCAACACTCATATTAAAATCTCTACATAGTATAAAATAAAGTCTTCAAAAAGCGTCTGTGTGTTTGAACTCGCAAAACTCGAGAACTACCCGGCCGATTTTGCTGAAATTTTCAGTTTGTTCTTTTAAGTTCTGAGAAGGTTTGCAGACCAGTTCAAAAACAATTCGATGAAAAATTCTTTTTTTATTCCAATTTAGACCCAATTTTCACATAAATTCCCGAATATAGGGGTGAAAAATTACTCGCAAATCGTAATATTATATATCGTTGGAAAGGGAAGAATTTTTCGCGTTCTACGCAATTTGTTCCAATGCTCTAACTTAATTGCGACAGGAGTTTTTTTTTTTTTTTTTTTTTTTTACGTTTTTAGCACGATCCTTTTTTAGGCTTAGCTGAAATTTAGGCACTACTTTCTTCATTAAATCCATCAATAGAAAGTGAAGGAAATGTCTCACAGTTTTCTTTTTGGCAGCATTGGAAAGAGTTGCTTTTTTACTCCAGATCTAACTAGATCTAAGGTCAAAAGTTTACTTCCTCTATCTCCATTAGAAAAAAAATTACAAGCGAGTTAAATGAAGTTCAAAAATCTATTCTCTATTCAAGTTTTTAACCATTTTATTTTGCGTTTCCACGGTAACGCTTTTTAAATCCATTGTTTATTTCCATCTTTCTCATTTTCAATTCTTAAACTTATTTTATTTTCTGTTTCCATGGTTACGCCTTTTAAATCCATCTTTCTCATTTAATTTTAATTTCTTAAAAGTATTTTAGTATCTGTCGTCATTGTTTGGCGAGAAAATTTTGCATGATGTTTTTTTTTTCTTTCATTTAATCCTGGTTATTGAACATACTTCACTTGATACAGTGGGTTTTTCAAGGTAGACCGGGCGAAGCCGGGCAATGCGGCTAGTATAATGATAAAAATATGTTCTGGTGCACAAAATTGCTTGTATAAAATATCGTGTTGTTTATCCAGCATAACCTTTTAAACAAATTGCAACTGATAAATAAAACTATAAAAAATCGGATTGTAGCGAAAATTGAAAGGGGCATAATAATTGTCGCATGACAAAAAGAGAGCGGGTATAAAAAGTTTGGAACCGCTGGGTTATATCATTTATCCTTCAGCAATAAACAAAAGCATATTTAACATTTTAAATAATGTATGAAATGTTAAAAAACTATGTTTTTTTTTTTTTTTTTTTTTTTTTTTTTTGTAGAATTCAAATAATGTAATATGTCTTTTGATGCAAATGGATGTTTTTTAAGCTGAATGCATTTATAACGACACAAAATATATTTAAAGTAACATGGTTATAAAGTTTCCAAGGGACCTTTTTATACACTGATAGTAATACGCATGTAAAAGTTCAGCTTTCCCTTATTTAGTTGCGACACAAAAAGCGTGCAATCATAGTACTATTCTTGCAGTGTTTCGTTGGGGATGAAGGGTGGGGGGGAGAAAGAGTGGTGGGGGTTGGGACTTTGTATTTTTTTTAAGAATACATTATGAACTAACATCCTGCCAAAATTCAGCTTTCTCTTAATTAGTTCTGACACGAAAAGCGTACAATCATAGTACTGTTCTTGCAGTGTTTCGGAGGGGGGAAAAGGAGGAGAAAGAGGAGAAAGAGTGGTGGGGGTCGGGACTTTGTATTTTTTTAGTGTATACTTAATGTATTAACAACCTGCAAAAATTTAGCTTTCCCTAAATTAGTTGCGACACGAAACCTTTATTGACTGAGCTACTGAGTGAGCAACAGCTTACAAGCTCATTAAAAACAAAACAAAACGGGAATTATGACACAAAACTTAAAATAAATTACAAAAAAAATTGTTTTGCTCCTTGGGATTCTTAAAAGAAAAAAATATATATAAGTGGGAAAAAATTTGAACTCAGAAGTAAGGGCATCGAAAACCGGTAATTACTTCTTAATTACGAATACAATCTTTTTTTCTTTTCAAGTCAATATGTTTTAAATACCACAACGACTTTTTTAATTAAAAATATTAATGAAAATACGCTGAAAGGGATGCTAGTACAGACGTCGTCGGTTTTTTCTAAGCTAAAGGTTTTCGATTAAACTAAAAAATCATTAGACACATTTTTTTCCACGTTCATTTAAGCAACCTTTACTTCTGAAAAACTTTTATTATTTGATAACTATACCAGTGGTATTCCTTGCACGGGTATCACCTAGGGCGATTATTTGTGATGTCACCCCTCCATCCAACAAAAAAAGTATTATTTAAGCATTACTTTCAGTAACAATTCATTTTTAGCCTACTTTCCCAGTAAAAACCAAAGAAAGAAGAAAAGCATGCAGTTTTAGTGCATCGTAAAAGTATCACGAAAAACATTTTTAAAAAAGTCAAAAATAAATAAAATAATTAAACAAATATCAAAAAATTAAAAATTAGAAGGAAGGGTATCTGTCCCCTCCCCTCAATGAATAACTTTTGAGTGCATAATCCAATTCGAAGAAACTGCTTTTTGTTCGAAAATTCTCGGCGAGAACACCTACTTCCCTTATTTCACTTTTTGATTTAAACAACTTTTCGTTTAATTTTAAACAGTTCAAAAAAAAAAAAAAAAAAAAAAAAACATAAACTCCTATTTAAGGCAAATAAATTTAAAGCAAATATAAATCCTGCACTTAAAAGCGAATTTGCTTCAAACAAACTTTGTTGGAAAAAGTTCTTTATGAAGAACATGTATCGAAAATGTCTTTTTGATTTGAACAACTTTCAGTTCAATTTTAAACAGTTCAAATCCCTTAATATAAGCACCTACGAATAAACTAAAAGTCAAGACAGATCTTGAACTCAAAGGTAGATTTGCTTCAAATCAACTTGGTTGGAAATAGCTCTTGATGATATATATATATATATATATATATATATATATATATATATATATATATATATATATATATATATATATATATATATATATATATATATGTGTGTATATATATATATATGTGTATATATATGTGTGTGTATATATATATGTGTGTGTATATATATATATATGTGTATATATATATGTGTATATATATGTGTATATTGTAACGGATTCGGTGCGACTTCCACTTTCTTGAAATGAAAACACAGTTCTTGATAAAAACACAGGAAATTTATTTACACTATGTACAGGAAAGATCGCCAACAACTGCTAAATTATTCATCAGCAATAAATCAATTATCACACAACACCGTAAACTCAACGTTTACACACGTATTTACTTCCAAATACGAAAACAACACAGCGAAATGCCTCGCTATAAACGGAGCTAACAGTTCGAAATCTGAATCGAAACTCTCTTGTTTATCCATCGCTAACGGCTTTTATAAACATCGAAGAATTTTCCACAACATTCTTTCTGCTTCCAGAAATGCGTAGACCGTTTTACAACTACACTTCCATTGATAAAATCAGTGAATGAAATAAGAAAAAAAAGAATAGGGGGTTGTATACTTTAGCCATATGTTAAGGGGTTGTATATTCATTACGGGAAACTATTTACAGGTTACGTTACTACAATAATTACTATTTACAGAATTTGTAACATTGCCCCCTTCCTAAGGACTGCACGTCCCGGGCAGTACAATCCCCAGAAAGGGTGCCAAACTTCTATCACAAGTTTACAAATATACACATTAATTAATAACTAACAGATACAGAAAACACAATAATAACAAGAAATATTACTAAACATTAAAAGCAAAAAAAATTATCTACAACTTTTATGTTATCAACCATGGTTGTTTACGTAATACTCATGAACTAATGGCCATAGTATGGGGCTAACCGATCATAATGTACAACCCTAGGTTTTGCATTAGGTGATTTTTGGATCCTCACTACGACGTCATTTAGTCGGTTAAGGACTTTGTAGGGTCCATCCCAATGCGACTGCAATTTGGGTGACAGACCTTTCCGTCGGATGGGATTCCATAACCAAACCTTGTCGCCTTCGTTGAATTCATGTCCAGTAGACCTTGTGTCGTATCGGGTCTTCATCTTCTCCGCCGCGATGTTGATTCGCTCTCGTGCGAAGTTATGAACGTCTTCCAACCGGGCCTGGAGATCCTGGATGTACTCCTCAGGCGATGCAGGCGCATCCGGAGGACGACCGAAGACGAGATCACAAGGTAGCCGAAGCTCTCGTCCGAAGAGCATCTGAGATGGGGCATATCCGGTAGTCTCGTGGACAGCACTGCGGTAGGCCAGCAGGAACAAAGGTAGCTTCTTGTCCCAATCCTGTTGATTTCTGGATACCATAAGTGAGAGATTGTTCAGGATTGTGCGGTTAAATCTCTCCACCATGCCGTCCGATTGTGGGTGTAGTGGTGTTGTCCTAGTTTTCTCAATTCCGAGAATTTGACATAGGCCCTTAAACACAGCAGAGATGAAATTCCTCCCTTGATCGGAATGAATCTGCAAAGGTGTTCCATATCTCGAGATCCAGTGTTGGACTAGAGTCTCTGCTACGGTGGTAGCCTCTTGATCTGGAATGGGATATGCTTCCGGCCATTTGGTGAAGTAGTCGATGGAAACAAGAATGTATTTGTTCCCATCAGCAGTTCTTGGTAGAGGACCCAGGATGTCAATCCCAATTCGTTCGAAAGGAGCTCCAACGTTGTATAGATGTAGCTTCCCTCTGCTTCTCTTCTTCGGTCCTTTACGAGCAGCACAGGCGTCACAAGAATGGCACCACTTCTCCACGTCATCCTTCGCCTTGCTCCAGAAGAAGCGCTCCCGAACTTTATTGAGGGTTTTCAAGACACCAAAATGTCCTCCAGTCGCACTACTATGTATTTCTTTCAGAACATCTGAAATCCTTGATCGGGGAAGTAGTAACTGCCACCTGGACGTTTTGCCGTCGTCAGATTCCCATTTCCGGTGTAGCACGCCGTTCCGTAAATGGAGTGAGTTCCATAAAGCCCAGTATCTTTTTGTTGCAGGACTGAAGATGGAAACGTCCTGCCAGCTAGGGCGTCGACTGTCACTTTCCATGAACTCTAAAATTGGTTTTATGTCGGGGTCTTCAAGTTGATCTTTTCGAACTTGGTCATCACTCCATGGATCAGGTTCTGATGATGTTGGAGTCACTGTCACCTGATAGGCGGTAGGGCTAGCCGTTCCATACTGTTTCTCGATTCGGGAACAATAGTGGCAGTTCTCAGGACAGGGTCTCCTTGATAAAGCGTCAGCATTACCGTGAGATAACCCTTTTCGATGCTTGATCTCCATGTCATATTCCTGGAGCCGCTGTATCCATCTGGCTATCTGGCCTTCCGGATTTTTGAAGTTCAAAAGCCAAGTTAATGAGGCATGATCTGTCCGAAGCAGAAATTTTCGGCCGTAGAGGTAATGATGGAAGTGTTCTACAGCTTTCACTATGGCCAGTAACTCCTTTCTGGTGACGCAGTAATTTCGCTCCGACTTGGATAAGCATTTGCTCCAGTAAGCGATGACATGTTCATTTCCGTCAATTTCTTGGGACAAAACAGCTCCGATGCCCTCGTTGCTCGCATCAGTGTCCAGGATAAAGGATTTTTCAGGCTGAGGATAGGCGAGGATAGGCGTTGATGTTAAAGCCTCCTTCAGTCGTAGAAATGCATCTTCGCATTCTTTGGACCATTCAAACTTTTGCTTGCTCTCCGTCAGCTTATGCAAAGGTCGTGCAATGTTGGAAAAACCCTTTACAAACTTCCTGTAGTACGTGCAGAGCCCCAGGAAACTTCGCAGCTGATGGATGTCTTCGGGACGACTCCAACTCTTGACTGCAGATACCTTTTCTGGATCGGTTTGTACACCTTCAGAAGAGATGATATGACCAAGGTAGTTCACTTCCCGGCGGAACAAATTACATTTGGACGGGCTTAACTTCAGATTGGCTTCCTTAAGCTTCTGCAGCACCTTCCTAAGATTTGCCAGATGTTCTTCGAAACTGCGTCCCACGATGATGATATCGTCTAAGTAGACCAGACAGGATTCGTAGGAAAGTCCTCTTAACACTGTCTCCATAAGACGCTCGAACGTAGCTGGTGCATTGCAGAGGCCGAAGGGCATCACTTTAAACTGCCATAAGCCTTGTCCAGTTGTAAACGCTGTCTTCTCTCGGTCATCAGGGTGTATCTCAACCTGCCAGTAGCCGCTCTTCAAGTCCAGGGTCGAAAACCACTTGTGTCCGAAAAGAGTGTCTAAGGTGTCGTCTATCCGTGGAAGAGGGTAACTGTCTTTCTTGGTGATTTCATTCAGTCGTCGGTAATCGACACAAAATCTGGTGGAGCCATCTTTCTTTCGGACCAAGACGATGGGAGAGGCCCAAGGACTGGATGAGGGTTCGATTACATCATTCTCCTTCATCTCTTTCAGGAGGGTCTCAACCTCTTCCTTCTTGGCGAACGGTAGTCGTCTTGGATGCTGTTTAATAGGGGGGTGTTCTCCAGTGTAGATCCTATGCTGCGTTAAATTCGTCCGGCCCACATCCTCCGATGTAGATGAAAACAGATGCTTGAAGTCGTCCACCAATTGTTCCGCAGCAGTTCTTTGATCCTTCGATAAGGGTGCACTCCCAATTAACTTCGATGTCAAGGACTCAGAAGACACAGTCTCGGGGGAATTGATTCTTCTAATGATGCAGTTTACGGGAGTACAAGTTGCTAACACTTCGCCTTTCCGGATATTCCTTGGCCTTTCACTCACGTTGGCGACTCTCACAGGAATTACATCCTTGGAAAGGTCCACAAGCGTAGATGCCACCAGCACTCCTTTTGGGTTATTGCTTAAGTTGGGGTATTCAATGAGTCCAAATCTAAAACTATTGCTTTCTTCAATGGAGCCGGGTATTAATGATTCTGACCTTGAGGGAATTGATAAATCTGTTTGGGCAATTATTTGATGAGCGGATTTTACATCACTTTCTGCGGGAAAGACCGCTATGTCTTCTCTCGTCGAGTGCAGCTCGTTAGTCTTGAAGTCGAGGTTGAAGTCATACTTCTTTAAAAAGTCCAATCCGAGAATGAAGGGGTCTGTGATAGCAGCAACGAATGCCGTATGATGGTAAGTGGCATTTCCAAACACAATTTCTAAGTTTACTTTACCTTCAATCTCGATCTTGTCACCTGTCACAGTTTGGAGGGTAACACAGGGCGGCGTCCATAGAATGTTGAGTCCAAATTGACGAGCCACATCTACTCTAATGATTGTAACATTGGCTCCAGTGTCAATAATCAGTTCGCAGGGAAACCCGTTTACATAAGCGTAAACAAACAGTCCATTACTGCCGCCACTCGTCGATGAAATCTGGAAAACTTTAAGATGGGGCTCATTCCAATTTGGCGACCTCCGCCCCGCGAGATTGCCATGGCTTAGTTTTCCTGGACCTGCGAGGGAGAGGTGCTCTTCCCTCTGGTTTCTTGGCGAGCTTCACAATTTCTTCGTAAGTGACCCTCGCCGCCACATTTCCAGCACTTAAGTGATTGTCCATTTTGGTACTTGGGAGCCGAAGTCCTTTTGAGGATTCCTGCAATTTCTTTTATTTGCTTTTCCAGTTCAGCAAAGCGTGACGAAACCGGATCAGGCTCATCAGTTTTCACGCCGCGGATTGAATGGCGATCCTTGCGGGTTGCTTGCTGGGCGGCCTCCAACTTCATCGCATACACAACAGCAGAACTCAGGTCTTTGACATCCGCCATCCGTAGAGCTTTCTGGATTTCCGGATCTCGAACCCCGTCGATGTAGTAGTTGAGTGCCAGGTTGTCTCGAACATCCGCAGGACAGTCGCAAAAAGCAAGATGAGACAGTCTCTCGACGTCCGCCGCTAGCTCTTGCAGGGTTTCCCCGGTTTTCTGGAAACGGGACTTCAACTGGAGTCGGCTGAAATCTTTCTGGCACTTCTCACCGAAGCGAAGCTCCAACGCAGATGTGAGGGCGGCGAAATCCAGGCGCTGGCTGTCCGGAAGGGTCTGAAGAATGTCCGCTGCGTCACCTCTCAGGGATGCTGCAAGATGGCAGGCCTTGGTAGCAGAGTCCCATCCGTTCGCTTCCGCCACTATCATGAATTGAGTTTTGTAAACCTGCCACGAAGTTTTCCCATCAAATGTGGCAAGTTTAATGGACGGTCGAGCAACCGATGTGGGAGCGCCAAACTGTACAGAGCTGCTTTCCGCGATCGCCAATCTCCTTTCCATGTTTTTAATTTTCTCATCCACATTATTTTCAACTGTTGCGATACGGTTTTCTACTGTTTCAAACTTTTCATCAAAAGCATCAACTCGATGCTCTATCTCATTAAATTTGTTTTCCATCACAGTCTTTACCGAAGTAAGGTCGTTTTTAATTTCCTCTTGGTTAGAAGCTAAATCATTTTTCAGTACCATTAAATCACTTTTCAATTGTTCTTGATTAGCCGCAATGTCATTTTTTAATTGTTCTTGATTTGCAGTAAAACTTGCAGTCAAATCACTTTTTAATTGTTCTTGATTAGCCGCCATATCATTTTTTAATTGTTCTTGATTAGCCGCCATATCATTTTTTAATTGCTCTTGGTTAGCCGCCAAACTTTCAGCCAAGTCACTTTTCGCAGCATTAATTGCTTCCAGAAGTTGTTTTAATTGGTCATCCATTGCGCGAGTAATCACCATAAAAACAAAGTCTATAAATTCAAACAGTCTTTATGAAAAAAATGTCCAAAGTCAAACTTACTCCAAGAAAGTCCAGAAGAAGCCCCACGTTGGGCGCCAAATTGTAACGGATTCGGTGCGACTTCCACTTTCTTGAAATGAAAACACAGTTCTTGATAAAAACACAGGAAATTTATTTACACTATGTACAGGAAAGATCGCCAACAACTGCTAAATTATTCATCAGCAATAAATCAATTATCACACAACACCGTAAACTCAACGTTTACACACGTATTTACTTCCAAATACGAAAACAACACAGCAAAATGCCCCGCTATAAACGGAGCTAACAGTTCGAAATCTGAATCGAAACTCCCTCGTTTATCCATCGCTAACGGCTTTTATAAACATCGAAGAATTTTCCACAACATTCTTTCTGCTTCCAGAAATGCGTAGACCGTTTTACAACTACACTTCCATTGATAAAATCAGTGAATGAAATAAGAAAAAAAAGAATAGGGGGTTGTATACTTTAGCCATATGTTAAGGGGTTGTATATTCATTACGGGAAACTATTTACAGGTTACGTTACTACAATAATTACTATTTACAGAATTTGTAACAGTATGTATGTATGTAGGTAGGTATGTATGTATGTAGGTAGGTAGGTAGGTAGGTATGTAGGTATGTCTGTAGGTAGGTATGTACGTATGTACGTATGTAGGTACGTAGGTAGGTATGTATGTAGGTAGGTATGTATGTAGGTTTATAGGTAGGTAGGTAGATAGGTATGTATGTAGGTAGGTAGGTAGGTAGGTAGGTAGGCAGGTACGCAGGCAGGCAGGCATGTATGTATGTATGTAGGTAGGTAGGTAGGTAAGTATTTATGTATGTAGGTATGTATGTAGATAGATAGGTATGTATGTATGTCTGTACGTATGTATGTAGGTAGGTATGTATGTATGTAGATAGATAGGTATGTATGTATGTCTGTACGTATGTATGTAGGTAGGTATGTATGTATGTAGGTATGTACGTATGTAGGCACGTAGGTACGTAGGTAGGTAGGTAGGTAGGTATGTATGTAGGTAGGAAGGCAGGCAGGCGTGTATGAATGTAGGTACGTATGTATGTATGTAGGTAGGTATGTATGTATGTAGGTATGTATGTAGGTATGTAGGTAGGTATGTATATGTAGGTAGGTATGTAGGTAGGTATGTATATGTAGGTAGGTATGTATGTAGGTAGATAGGTATGTATGTAAGTAGGTAGGTAGGTAGGTATGTATGTAGGTATGTATGTATGTATGTATGTATGTACGTACGTAGGTAGGTATGTATGTACGTATGTATGTAGGTATGCAGGTATGTATGTATGTATGTATGTAGTTAGGTAGGTAGGTATGTATGTACGTATGTATGTACGTACATATGTATGTAGGTATGTAGGTAGGTAGGTAGGTATGTAAGTATGCATGTAGGTATGTATGTATGTATGTATGTATGTATGTATGTAGGTAGGTATGTAGATAGGTATGTATGTATGTATGTAGGTAGGTAGGTAGGTATGTAGGTAGGTAGGCAGGTACGCAGGCAGGCAGACATGTATGTATGTATGTAGGTAGGTATGTAGGTATGTATGTAGGTAGGTAGGTAGGTAGGTAGGTAGGTAGGTAGGTAGGTATGTAGGTATGTATGTAGATAGGTAGGTACGTATGTATGTAGATAGGTAGGTACATATGTATGTAGGTAGGTAGGTAGGTGAGTAGACAGGCATGCATGTATGTAGGTATGTAGGTAGGTATATAGGTATGTAGGCAGGTATGTATGTAGGTAGGTAAGTATGTAGGTAGAAATGTATGTAGATAGGTAGGTATGTATGTATTTAGGTATGTATGTATGTATGTATGTAGGTAGGTATGTATGTAGATAGGTATGTAGGTATGTATGTATTAGGTAGGTAGGTAGGTATGTATGTAGGATTATAGGTGTGTAGGTAGGTCGGTAGGTAGGTATGTAAGTAGGTAGGTAGGTAGGTAGGTAGGTAGGTATGTATGTAGGTATGTATGTATGTAAGCAGGTATGTAGGTAGGTATGTATGTATGTATGTATGTAGGTACGTAGGTAGGTATGTATGTATGTATGTGTGTATGCATGTACGTAGGCAGGCAAGCATGTATGTATGTATGTATGTAGGTACGTATGTATGTAAGTAGGTAGGTAGGTATGTATTTATGTAGGTAGGTATGTATGTACGTACATAGGTAGGTATGTATGTAGGTATGTATGTATGTACGTATGTATGTATGTATGTAGGTAGGTATGTAGATAGGTATGTAGGTATGTATGTATGTATGTAGGTAGGTAGGTATGTATGTAGGTAGGTAGGTATGTATGTAGGTAGGTAGGTATGTATGTCTGTAGGTATGTATGTAGGTAGGTATATACGTATGTAGGTATGTATGTATGTATGTAGGTAGGTAGGTAGGTAGGTAGGTAGGTAGGTATGTATGTAGGTAGGTAGGTATATATGTATGTAGGTAGGTAGGTATATATGTATGTAGGTAGGTAGGCAGGTACGCAGGCATGCAGGCACGTATGTATGTATGTATGTAGGTAGGTATGTAGGTATGTATGTAGGTAGGTAGGTAGGTATGTAGGTAGGTAGGTAGGTATGTAGGTATGTATGTAGATAGGTAGGTACGTATGTTTGTAGATATGTAGGTACATATGTATATAGGTAGGTAGGTATGTATGTACGTAGGTACGTACGTATGTAGGTACGTATGGAGGTAGGTAGGTAGGTAGGTACGTAGGTAGGTTGGTATGTATGTATATATGTATGTATGTAGGTAGGTATGTAGGTAGGTAGGTATGTAGGTATGTAGGTATGTATGTAGGTATGTAGGTAGGTATGTATATGTAGGTACGTAGGTAGGTATGTATGTAGATAGGTATGTATGTACGTATGTATGTACGTACGTACGCAGGTAGGTATGTATGTAGATATGTATGTATGTATGTATGTATGTAGGTAGGTATGTTGGTATGTATGTATGTATGTAGGTAGGTAGGTAGGTATGTATGTACGTATGTATGTACGTACATATATATGTAGGTAGGTAGGTAGGTAGGTAAGTATGTATGTAGGAATGTTTGTATGTAAATATGTAGGTAATTATGTAGATAGGTATGTAGGTATGTATGTATGTATATAGGTAGGTAAGTATGTAGGTAGGTATGTATGTAGATAGGTAGGTACGTATGTATATATGTATGTAGGTAGGTAGGTATGTAGGTATGTATGTAGATAGGTAGGTACGTATGTATGTAGGTAGGTAGGTAGGTAGGTGAGTAGGCAGGCATGCATGTATGTAGGTATGTAGGTAGGTATATAGGTATGTAGGCAGGTATGTATGTAGGTAGGTAAGTATGTATGTAGGTATGTATGTAGGTAGGTATGTAGGTATGTATGTATTAGGTAGGTAGGTAGGTATGTAGGTAGGTGGATATGAAGGTATGTGTGTATGTAGGTAGGTATGTAGGTAGGTAGGTAGGTAGGTATGTAGGTATATCTGTAGGTATGTATGTCTGTAGGTATGTATGTAGGTAGGTATGTATGTATGTAGGTATGTACGTATGTAGGTATGTACGTATGTATGTACGTAGGTAGGTATGTATGTAGGTAGGTATGTATGTAGGTAGGTATGTATGTAGGTTTATAGGTAGGTAGGTTTATAGATAGGTAGGTAGGTATGTATGTATGTAGGTAGGTAGGTAGGTAAGTAGGCAGGTACGCAGGCAGGCAGGCATGTATGTATGTAGGTAGGTAGGTATGTAGGTATGTATGTTTGTAGGTAGGTAGGTAGGTAGGTATGTATGTATGTATGTAGGTATGTAGATAGTTAGGTACGTATGTATGTCTGTAGGTATAACTGTAGGTAGGTATGTACGTATGTAGGTACGTAGGTAGGTAGGTAGGTAGGTAGGTTGGTATGTATGTAGGTAGGCAGCTAGGCAGGCATGTATGTATGTAGGTACGTATGTATGGATGTAGGTAGGTAGGTAGGTATGTAGGTATGTAGGTATGTATGTAGGTATGTAGGTAGGTATGTATATGTAGGTAGGTATGTATGTAGGTAGATAGGTATGTATGTAAGTAGGTAGGTAGGTAGGTATGTATGTACGTATGTATGTACGTACGTAGGTAGGTATGTATGTATGTATGTATGTATGTATGTAGGTGGGTATGTAGGTATGTATGTATGTATGTATGTATGTAGGTAGGTAGGTAGGTAGGTAGGTAGGTAGGTAGGTATGTTTGTAGGTATGTATGTCTGTATGTATGTAGGTATGTACATATGTAGGTAGGTACGTTTGTAGGTACGTATGTACGTAAGTAGGTATGTGTGTATGTATGTAGGTATGTATGTATATATGTATGTATGTATGTATGTAGGTAGGTATGTAGATAGGTATGTATGTATGTATGTATGTAGGTAGGTAGGTATGTATGTAGGTATGTCTGTAGGTAGGTATGTATGTAGGTATGTCTGTAGGTATGTATGTCTGTAGGTAAGTATGTAGGTAGGTATATACGTATGTATGTAGGTAGGTAGGTAGGTAGGTAGGTAGGTATGTAGGTAGGCAGGTACGCAGGCAGGCATGCATGTATGTATGTATGTAGGTAGGTATGTAGGTATGTAGGTATGTAGGTAGGTAGGTAGGTATGTAGGTATGTATGTAGATAGGTAGGTACGTATGTATGTAGATAGGTAGGTACATATGTATGTAGGTAGGTAGGTAGGTATGTATGTACGTAGGTATGTAGGTAGGTATGTAGGTATGTAGGTATGTACGTATGTAGGTACGTACGTAGGTAGGTACGTACGTAAGTAGGTAGGTATGTATGTATGTATGTATGTATGTATGTAGGTAGGTATGTATGTAGGTATGTATGTAGGTAGGTATGTAGGTATGTATGTAGGTAGGTATGTAGGTACGTAGGTATGTATGTATGTAGGTAGGTAGGTATGTACGTATGTAGGTACGTACGTAGGTAGGTAGGTAGGTAGGTACGTAGGTAGGTATGTATGTATGTATGTATGTATGTATGTATGTATGTAGGTAGGTAGGTAGGGAGGTAGGTAGGTAGGTAGGTAGGTAGGTATGTATGTATGTAGGTAGGTAGGTAGGTAGGCAGGTACACAGGCAGCAGGCATGTATGTATATATGTAGGTAGGTATGTAGGTATGTATGTTTATAGGTAGGTAGGTATGTATGTAGGTAGGTATGTATGTACGTATGTAGGTATGTACGTATGTAGGTATGTAGGTAGGTATGTACATAGGTAGGTATGTATGTAGGATTATAGGTGTGTAGGTAGGTCGGTAGGTATGTATGTAAGTAGGTAGGTAGGTAGGTAGGTAGGTATGTATGTAGGTATGTATGTATGTAGGCAGGTATGTAGGTAGGTATGTATGTATGTATGTAGGTATGTAGGTATGTATGTAGGTATGTATGTATGTATGTATGTAAGTAGGTATGTATGTACGTATGTAGGTACGTAGGTAGGTATGTATGTATGTATGTGTGTATGTATGTACGTAGGCAGGCAGGCATGTAGGTATGTATGTATGTAGGTAGATAGGTATGTATGTAAGTAGGTAGGTAGGTAGGTATGTATGTAGGCAGGTATGTATGTACGTATGTATGTACGTACATAGGTATGTATGTATGTATGTATGTATGTATGTATGTATGTATGTATGTATGTAGGTAGGTATGTAGATAGGTATGTAGGTATGTATGTATGTATGTAGGTAGGTAGGTATGTATGTAGGTAGGTAGGTATGTATGTAGGTATGTCTGTAGGTATGTATGTCTGTAGGTATGTATGTAGGTATGTATATACGTATGTAGGTATGTATGTATGTATGTAGGTAGGTAGGTAGGAAGGTAGGTATGTATGTAGGTAGGTAGGTATATATGTATGTAGGTAGGTAGGCAGGTACGCAGGCAGGCAGGCATGTATGTATGTCTGTATGTAGGTATGTATGTAGGTAGGTAGGTAGGTATGTAGGTAGGTAGGTAAGTATGTAAGTATGTATGTAGATAGGTAGGTACGTATGTATGTAGATAGGTAGGTACATATGTATATAGGTAGGTAGGTATGTATGTAAGTAGGTATGTACGTATGTAGGTACGTATGGAGGTAGGTAGGTAGGTAGGTACGTAGGTAGGTTGGTATGTATGTATATATGTATGTATGTAGGTAGGTATGTAGGTATGTAGGTATGTATGTAGGTATGTAGGTAGGTATGTATATGTAGGTACGTAGGTAGGTATGTATGTAGATAGGTATGTATGTACGTATGTATGTACGTACGTAGGTAGGTATGTATGTAGGTATGTATGTATGTATGTATGTATGTATGTATGTATGTAGGTAGGTATGTAGGTATGTATGTATGTATGTATGTAGGTAGGTAGGTAGGTATGTATGTACGTATGTATGTACGTACATATATATGTAGGTAGGTAGGTAGGTATGTATGTAGGTATGTTTGTATGTATGTATGTAGGTAGGTATGTAGATAGGTATGTAGGTATGTATGTATGTATGTAGGTAGGTAGGTATGTATGTAGGTATGTATGTAGATAGGTAGGTACGTACGTATGTAGGTAGGTATGAATGTAGGTAGGTATGTATGTAAGTAGGTAGGTATGTACGTATGTAGGTATGTACGTATGTAGGTACGTAGGTAGGTATGTACGTAGGTAGGTATGTATGTAGGTTTATAGGTATGTAGGTAGGTAGGTAGGTATGTATGTAAGTAGGTAGGTAGGTATGCATGTAGGTATGTATGTATGTATGTAGGCAGGTATGAAGGTAGTTATGTATGTATGTATGTAGGTAGGTAGGCAGGTAGGTAGGTATGTATGTACGTATGTATGTACGTACGTAGGTATGTAGGTAGGTAGGAATGTATGTTGGTATGTATGTAGGTAGGTAGGTAGGTAGGTATGTATGTATGTAGGTAGGTATGTTTGTATGTATGTATGTATGTAGGTAGGTAGGTAGGTATGTAGGTATGTCTGTAGGTATGTATGTAGGTAGGTATGTAGGTATGTAGGTACGTACGTATTTAGGTAGGTAGGTAGGTAGGTCTGTAGGTATGTATGTATGTATGTGTGTATGTATATAGGTAGGCAGGCAGGCATGTATGTATGTAGGTAGGTACGTATGTATGTATGTATGTAGGTACGTATGTATGTATGTAGGTAGGTAGGTATGTATGTAGGTATGTAGGTAGGTATGTATATGTAGGTAGGTATGTATGTAGGTAGATAGGTATGTATGTATGTAGGTAGGTAGTTATGTATGTAGGTAGGTATGTATGTACGTATGTATGTACGTACGTAGGTAGGTATGTATGTAGGTATGTATGTATGTAGGTAGGTATGTTGGTATGTATGTATGTATGTAGGTAGGTAGTTAGGTAGGTATGTATGTAAGTATGTAGGTAGGTAGGTAGGTATGTATGTAGGTATGTATGTATGTATGTATGTATGTATGTAGGTAGGTAGGTATGTAGATAGGTATGTAGGTATGTATGTAGGTATGTCTGTAGGTATGTAGGTAGGTAGGTATGTAGATAGGTATGTAGGTATGTATGTAGGTATGTCTGTAGGTATGTATGTCTGTAGGTATGTATGTAGGTAGGTATATACGTGTATGTAGGTATGTACGTAGGTAGGTAGGTAGGTAGGTAGGTAGCTATGTATGTATGTAGGTAGGTATGTAGATAGGTATGTAGGTATATATGTATGTATGTAGGTATGTATGTAGGTATGTCTGTTGGTATGTATGTCTATAGGTATGTATGTAGGTAGGTATATACGTATGTAGGTATGTACGTAGGTAGATAGGTAGGTAGGTAGGTAGGTAGGTAGGTATGTATGTATGTAGGTAGGTAGGTATGTATGTATGTAGGTAGGTAGGTATGTATGTATGTAGGTAGGTAGGCAGGTACGCAGGCAGGCAGGCATGTATGTATGTGTGTAGGTAGGTAGGTAGGTATGTATG
The DNA here is from genome assembly GCF_026930045.1 of Uloborus diversus. Taxonomy (NCBI): domain Eukaryota; kingdom Metazoa; phylum Arthropoda; class Arachnida; order Araneae; family Uloboridae; genus Uloborus; species Uloborus diversus. The sequence goes on along the minus strand of NC_072739.1, from coordinate 151,434,301 downwards.
TATGTAGGTAGGTAGGTAGGTATGTAGGTAGGTAGGTAGGTATGTATGTATGTAGGTATGTAGGTAGGTATGTACGTATGCAGGTTTGTGTGGAGGTAGGTAGGTAGCTAGGTACGTACGTAGGTAGGTAGGTATGTATGTATGTATGTATGTATGTATGTATGTATGTATGTAGGTAGGTATGTAGGTAGGTATGTATGTATGTATGTATGTAAGTAGGTATGTATGTACGTATGTAGGTACGTAGGTAGGTATGTATGTATGTATGTATGTATGTACGTAGGCAGACAGGCATGTATGTATGTATGTAGGTACGTATGTATGTAAGTAGGTAGGTAGGTATGTATGTAGGTATGTATGTATGTAGGTATGTATGTAGGTAGGTATGTATATGTAGGTATGTATGTATGTAGGTAGATAGGTATGTATGTAAGTAGGTAGGTAGGTAGGTATGTATGTAGGCAGGTATGTATGTACGTATGTATGTACGTACATATGTATGTATGTATGTATGTATGTATGTATGTATGTATGTTTGTATGTAGGTATGTAGATAGGTATGTAGGTATGTATGTATGTATGTAGGTAGGTAGGTATGTATGTAGGTAGGTATGTAGGTATGTAGGTACGTACGTATTTAGGTAGGTAGGTAGGTAGGTCTGTAGGTATGTATGTATGTATGTGTGTATGTATATAGGTAGGCAGGCAGGCATGTATGTATGTAGGTAGGTACGTATGTATGTATGTATGTAGGTACGTATGTATGTATGTAGGTAGGTAGGTATGTATGTAGGTATGTAGGTAGGTATGTATATGTAGGTAGGTATGTATGTAGGTAGATAGGTATGTATGTATGTAGGTAGGTAGTTATGTATGTAGGTAGGTATGTATGTAGGTATGTATGTATGTAGGTAGGTATGTTGGTATGTATGTAGGTATGTATGTATGTAGGTAGGTATGTTGGTATGTATGTATGTATGTAGGTAGGTATGTATGTAAGTATGTAGGTAGGTAGGAAGGTATGTATGTAGGTATGTATGTATGTATGTATGTATGTAGGTAGGTAGATATGTAGATAGGTATGTAGGTATGTATGTAGGTATGTCTGTAGGTATGTATGTCTGTAGGTATGTATGTAGGTAGGTATATACGTGTATGTAGGTATGTACGTAGGTAGGTAGGTAGGTAGGTAGGTAGCTATGTATGTATGTAGGTAGGTATGTAGATAGGTATGTAGGTATATATGTATGTATGTAGGTATGTATGTAGGTATGTCTGTAGGTATGTATGTCTATAGGTATGTATGTAGGTAGGTATATACGTATGTAGGTATGTACGTAGGTAGGTAGGTAGGTAGGTAGGTAGGTATGTATGTATGTAGGTAGGTAGGTATGTATGTATGTAGGTAGGTAGGTATGTATGTATGTAGGTAGGTAGGCAGGTACGCAGGCAGGCAGGCATGTATGTATGTGTGTAGGTAGGTAGGTAGGTATGTATGTATGTAGGTAGGTAGGTAGGTATGTAGGTAGGTAGGTAGGTATGTATGTATGTAAGTATGTAGGTAGGTATGTACGTATGCAGGTTTGTGTGGAGGTAGGTAGGTAGGTAGGTACGTACGTAGGTAGGTAGGTATATATGTATGTATGTATGTATGTATGTATGTATGTATGTAGGTAGGTATGTAGGTAGGTATGTATGTATGTAGGTAGGTATGTAGGTATGTAGGTATGTATGTAGGTAGGTAGTTAAGTATGTACGTAGGTAGGTAGGTATGTAGGTATGTATGTATGTAGGTATGAACATATGTAGGTACGTACGTAGGTAGGTAGGTAGGTACGTAGGTATGTATGTATGTATGTATGTATGTATGTATGTATGTATGTATGTAGGTAGGTAGGTATGTATGTATGTAGGTAGGTAGGTATGTAGGTAGTTAGGTATGTATGTAGGTAGGTAGGTAGGTATGTAGGTAGGTAGGTAGGTATGTAGGTAGGTAGGTATGTATGTAGATAGGTAGGTACGTATGTATGTAGATAGGTAGGTACATATATATGTAGGTAGGTAGGTATGTATGTAGATAGGTAGGTACGTATGTATGTAGATAGGTAGGTACATATATATGTAGGTAGGTAGGTATGTATGTACGTAGTTATGTACGTATGTAGGTATGTACGTATGTAGGTACGTATGGAGGTAGGTTGGTAGGTATGTAGGTATGTAGGTATGTATGTAGGTATGTAGGTAGGTATGTATATGTAGGTAGGTATGTATGTAGGTAGATAGGTATGTATGTATGTAGGTAGTTAGGTAGGTATGTATGTAGGTAGGTATGTATGTACGTATGTATTTACGTACGTAGGTAGGTATGTATGTCGGTATGTATGTATGTATGTATGTATGTATGTAGGTATGTATGTATGTATGTATGTATGTAGGTAGGAAGGTATGTATGTACGTATGTATGTACGTACATATGTATGTAGGTAGGTAGGTAGGTAGGTAAGTATGTATGTAGGAATGTATGTATGTATGTAGTTATGTAGATAGGTATGTAGGTATGTATGTATGTATGTAGGTAGGTAGGTATGTATGTAGGTATGTATGTAGATAGGTAGGTACATATGTATGTCTGTAGGTATGTACGTATGTAGGTATGTACGTATGTAGGTAGGTATGTACGTAGGTAGGTATGTACGTAGGTAGGTATGTATGTAGGTTTATAGGTATGTAGGTAGGTAGGTAGGTATGTATGTAAGTAGGTAGGTAGGTAGGTATGTATGTAGGTATGTATGTATGTTTGTATGTAGGCAGGTATGTAGTTAGGTATGTATGTATGTATGTATGTATGTAGGCAGGTATGTAGTTAGGTATGTATGTATGTATGCAGGGGTCGATCCAGGTTTTATTTTTTGGGTCCCCATTTTGTGAAAAGGCAAAATATTTTTGTGAAATTTCGTTATTTTTGTGAAAAAGCAAAATATTTTTGTGAATTTTCTTTGTTTTTGTAAAAAAGACCTTCTCGTGATTTTTTTCTTGGAAAAGATTATATTAAAGCATTTTTAGCTGTCGTATCCTTATAGAAAAGCCCTAGACAGGTTTCAGGGGTGATTGCAAGTTCTTGAAGAATACATGAAAGCAGTCAAGAGAAAATGCGCTGGGGGAGGGGGGAAGTAAGACCCTTAACATTTTATTCGTAATTTGACACATACATTACATTTATTGCTTTTTACAAATATACATATGCAAGGCACACTTTCTTAAGGTGAATGTCTCACAACAGATTTCCTGTTTGCCCCTCTCAAATACTTTAAGAGCAATGAAAATTGCACATGCTGCTGAACGTAATGATAACTCCTAATAAATACAATATGAACAGACTCAAAGATATCACATATTTCTTAACACAGAAGTGAAATACTCATTAAAGATTCCATGTATGTGTTTGAAAAACTTAAAAGTAATTAAAATCCAAAATAATACTGCACCAGCATTCAGCGTTTAATTTTTTGACTTTTGACGTTCTTACAGAGTAGGTATTTCGTTTAAAACTTTGCAATTTAATGATGTTAATAAATATATAAGAAATTTTATTTGTTTGCCTCTTAACAAGGTACAGTAAACATCAAAAATGCGAAAAATTCGTTTACCATGGCCGATGTAAGGAAATTAAGATCTTCAAAACAAATAAAAATATAAAAACAGCATGTAAATATGTTTATTTTAAGTAAAGTTATTTTAGAATTGGATTTTGAAACAACACAAATTAATACTAAATATATATTGCGTAATCAAAGTAAAATTTAAGATTTTCCTGAAAACAAGCTACCAATCACAAGTTTCCCTCTCCCGTCCCCCTTCTGACGCTCTCAAGCAAAAACACCTCACGCAGCAAGCAAAAAGATAAGATGGGGGAAGGTGGAAGAGGCTCCCGCGTAGATGCGTACACATTTGCGGTTAAAAAATATTGTGAAAAGGTTGCCTTTTTATAAATTTTTGTGAAGGGGCTGCTTTTACGACGCGGAATATTGTGAATGGGGCCGCTTTTGCGATGGGGAATTTTGTGAATGGGGCCGCTTCTGCGATGGGGAATTTTGTGAATGGGGCCGCTTCTGCGGCGCGGAATTTTGTGAATGGGGCCGCTTTTGCCATGCGGAATTTTGTGAAGGGGCCGCAAAGCGGCCCCAATTTGGCGCTGGATCGACCCCTGTCTTCTGTTAACTCTTTTACAGTTATATGTTGATTCAGAAATAAAAAACATACATTAGTCATTGCATAGTCATGAGACATTTCCTTTTTTTCTGAATAATGTTTAATATTTAATTAGGCACTTTTAATATGAATGAAAATTGTTACATTACTAATAATTTTATGTATATGTTACCGTTAGTATGAAATCCGTTATTTTATAGAATACCTAGTTATTTCATGGAGTGACGGATCGTGTTTGTTAAAGTGTAAAACTCTTGTATTTCATGGTTTAACTAGTTATTTCATAGAATAAGGATCTGCAGCTCGTTAAAGTGTAAAATAATCTATATCCATACGTTCTATACTATCTAAACGTTTCCATAAATAACATTTATACCCTGCATAAGTTAGATAAATACAAATACAAAAGTGACAACCAGCAACAGGCTCTGGGCCCAGCTAGACTGGTCCTAGTCAATTTACAATCCCCAGTGAAGATCAATGGCCCTCTTAAAACTATCTACTCCCTTGCTCATTACCACCTCTTCCGGTAAACTGTTCCAAGGTTCCACTACCCTGCTATAATAATAATTTTTCCTAATATCCATGTTAGCCTGAGATTTAAATAGCTTAAAACAATGACCCCTTGTCCTGTTTTCAGTGCTAAACTTCAGCCCCGTAACATCTTTCATTTTAATAAATTTAAACAACTGAATCATGTCCCCTCGGTCTCTTCTTTGCTCAAGACAGGGGCGGATCCAGACAGAATTTTCGGAGGGGGCCATTTGGAAAAATACGATGCTTTGGAAAAAATTTGAATTTTACATATATTAATATAGTCCACCTTTAACGAGAGCATTTTTTAAGGAATTTTAACTAAGCGACGCAAGTTTAACATAAAGGTTGTAACCTTTCCAATATTTTTCCTCTTTTCTTAACAAAGATGTGCATACATCGTCGCCTCAAAGTAGTATTCTTGTAATCAGTACTGTGTTCTGAGGCGACTGTATAGAACCTGATTTAAGAGGGCGCCGATATGAACCAACCGCAAATATAATATTAACTCCGAAGTAAAGGGGACTCCCCCGGAAGATTTTCGAATTTGTAGTCTAAAAGACGCATTTTAGACGATCTTTGGTAATGTTAGAGGAGAAGAGGTTGAGCTTCAATGTCTATTTTTTGAAATAGTAGCTCTAAAAATGCAGTTTTAAACGATCTTTGATGATGTTAGTGGGAGGAAAGATTTGAGGGCCCGTCTAAGGAAATTTTTCTGTCGTAATATTAAGGGATCGGGTGCGAAACCCCCCTCCCTCCGGTCATTTTTCGAAATTGAACGGTTAAAAACGCAAACATTATCTCCAATAATGCTAAGAAGAGGGGGGGTTCGGGGTTTCAGCAGCGATTTTTTTTTCTTTTTTTTGCCATTGCATAGCCAAAAACGTAGTTTAATACGATCTTTTCGTGATGATACGTGGAGGAGAAATTCGAGGGCTCACACTAAGAAATTTTTCTAATTTGCAGTCTTAAAGATGCATTCTAATTATCTTTGGCAATTGTAGGGGATAATAGGTTTGCAGTACTCCCCCGAAATTGTAGTTCTAAAAAGATTGTTTTAGACTATTTTTGGTGATATTAAGGGAAGAGAGAATAAAATACCAATCCCAGAAAATTTTACTAATTTAAAGACTGAAAAACACATTCTAGACTATCTTTGGTAAGATTAGGGGTTGAAGAGATTCTGAGGTCTACTCCCAAAATTTTTTCAAAATTGAACTCTTTAAATTGCAAATGTAGGCAATCCATGCTTCAAGAGTAAATTTTAGAGGACCAGCAATTTTTCGAAATTGAAGCTCCAGAAACGTAATTCTTAATGACTTTCAATGATGTCCAGGGAAGGAGTTCTCCCCCGGAAACATTTTGAAACTCAAGCGCTGAAAACAAAATTTAGGCCGATCTTGAACGATGTTGGCGAAAATGAGAGGTGGTTGATCCTCTTCTGGAAACTTTTACAAGTTATTTTTTAAAACGTTGTTTGTAGACGGTATTTCGTAATATTACAAGAGAAAGAGGAGTGGTTTGGAGGGGGGATATTAAAAAGAGAATAAAGAATCTTTACATAGCTCTGCATAAAGCCAGGTTAAAACTTAAGTCGAACTTTAACTTGATGCGCAATCATTAAATGTATAACTTTTTATTGGACACTTGCTAACACTTATGCCTTTTCTTTCCCCCATAAGGGAAGTAAACACATCTAACAAGACGAGCTCATTATGCTAAACAAACCCAAATATTTGGTATACACTTGATATTTTTGAAATTTTCGTGGGGTGATCGTGCCTTCCCTCTGGCATTGTTTCTATTCTTGTTAGACTTCACATGAATTACAGTGAAGTTTTTTTTTTTTTCCAATTTAAGCTAGGAAAGAGGATTTAAAAAACTATACTTGAAACTTCCTCAGTGTGCTTTTATGGCTCCCCGGCGTTGTTTTTATGTTCTTGTTAGACTTCGAGGAATAATAAAGATTTTTTAAAATTTAGTTCTAAAAAAGGTTTTAAACTGTTTTTGAAATTTTCTCAGGGTAGCCATGGCCCCCCTCTCATTGTTTTCCTTATTGGTAGACTTTGTATGCATTATAAGGGAAATTTTTTCCATTTTTGCTCAAAAAAGGGGATTTTAATTATTCTTGAAATTTTCTCGGAGGGGGCCATGGCCCCCATGGCCCCCTCCCTGGATCCGCCCATGGCTCAAGACTATACATTTTTAGCTTTCTAAGCCTGGAATCATAGTCAGTGAGAAAGTCCATTTATTAGCCTTGTAGCTCGCCTTTGAACCCTTTCCAATACATTAATGTCTTAAGATAAGGAGACCAAAACTGAACAGCATACTCCAAATGAGGTCTTACCAAACTTCTATATAAGGGCAGAAGAACTTCTTTAGATTTGTTTGAAATAGATCTATTGATAAACCCAAGCATCTTATTGGCCTTGTTACTAGCAATGCTGCACTGTTGGCTAAACTTTAAATCCTGACTTATTAAGACCCCCAGATCAGTAACTTTGTCTGCCTAATGACTGAACCTTGCAAATAATAACTTGTACACTTATTTCCGTGCCTTAAATGCAGCACTTTGACATTTCCCAACATTAACAGCCATACCCCATTTATCAGCCCACTCCGTAATATGATCTAGATCCTCTTGTTGCTGTTTTGCTTGTTCTTCATTATCTACAGTCCCCATAACTTTGACATCATCAGCAAAACAATTCATGTTCCCAGAAATATTTTTGTGAATATCGTTCATAAAAGCAATGAACAAAACAGGTCCTAACACTGATCCTTGAGGAACCCCGCTTAAAACCTCACTCCAATTAGAATAATTTCCCCTTACAACTACCCTTTGTTTCCTTCCGGTCAGCCAGTTTTTTACCCAAATGAAAGTTTTCCCTTTTATTCCTATATCAGCTAATTTGCTAAGTAGAGCAACATGCGGTACCTTATCGAAAGCTTTTTGAAAATCAATGTAAACAACATCTACAGGCTCAGATAAATTGCTTCTTTTTCATTTTAATTGTCTATCATTAGTTTATTTATAGAATACATTGTTTATGGGCTTCTGCAGATGACATCACAAATGATGAAATGCCATTCAGTGTTGCCATTCGCAGTGCAAAATATTTAATTCGCATCTTTACTCATGTGTATTGGCAACGATGTGGTTGATAGCAAGCGTAGAGCACAATATTTATAATTCGCTTCTTGATTATCATAATGTGTAAACGTGGTAAAAAGTGCACTTTGTGACGTTATCAAGACCACACCTTGTTTGAAAAATCGGACATTTAAAAAATTAAAGAACTCTTGGGAAAATGAAAATATTTTCTTGGTACATATTTTTTTTTTTGCTCATTCTATTCATTACAATGACTAAAAGTAGACTGAAAAGGACTGACTGAAGGAAACCATCCCATTGTTTATTTTACTGTTTGTCTTTCATTAGTTAATTTATAGAATGCCTAGTTATTTCATAGAATAAGTAGTTAAAGTCAAATTAATAAGATATTACACATTTTAATGGAATGACTGAAATAACTGCATTCTATAAAATTCTGTAAAATAACTGCATTATATATTTTAACGGTAACATATATAAAATACAAATATAAAAGGGATATTATATTTCTTTGTTATATTAATGATGTATTATACATCATAAAAATATAGGACATAACCTTTTGGTTATTATTAATAATAAATGAGCAATATTATTATGATTAATATACTTTTTATATTGAAAATATCATAATTGAAAAAATAACTATCCAAAATATCATGATATTTTAAAAATAAATCTCGGATATATATCATGATATATATAATGGCGAACCCTGGTTGATTAAGAAAGCATTTTAATCCAACAATAAAAAATTAACTAATTGAGGTATCAACACGATTCATAGTTTAAATTAAACATAAACCATTGATATTGTGCTAAATAAAAGATTTGAGAAACAAGTCTGAACAAAAATATTTTTATTTTAAAACATGAAAAATGAAAAAATCCTAATGAGATTACTTTTGTCACTTTATTTATCCCACTAGAGGGAGCGCAGCTCATCTCTCTCAGATTGCATGTTCTGAACGAATATAACTTTAACTCCGCAATCAAGGAGAAATATATAAATTCCGTTCATAACACACGGCACCACTTGAAACAATAGGTCTCACTGTCACTGTTAGCCCCGATAGCAACTGAAACTTCCAAATTTCTCTTGTCGCCAGACAAGCTTCATATTTTTGATGCATGCCCGAAAATAGGGTTTTTACGTAAGTTCTATGCATTGACGAAATTGGAGCCATAATGATTATAGTATCCGAGCATACTTTTAGTTTTAAGTTACTTCGGTAGTTCATTGCAGCTGTTTTGTTATGCATCTTTTAAAACTTTTGTTTGAGTCCTCAAATACCGGAACTGAAAAAGTGAAGAAATTTTCGGATTCGTTTTTCTGTTAAATTGCTTGTGAAATAATGACATTGATGAGAATTGATTTACGTAATATGCATTTTGGATTGGATCTGCTGATGAAATATTGGTTGTATTTTTAAAATCAATATTAAAAAATGTGTGTATTACTAGAAAACAACTAGAAAAGCAGTATTTTTATTTGTATTTATATAATTACAATTTACCAAATGACTGTTTTATTAAAATGCAAATTTGCAGATTGTGTTAAATATTTGCCAAATATGGTAGAGAGGTCTTTGATGCTCAAGAATTCACATAGGGTAGTTTTCCTTCGCAATTGAGACCTCCCCTCCCCCTTCCCACAGGGGGTTTCCTTTTATGAATCCACAGCGGGTGGGAATGCACCCCACGTTTTTTTTTTTTTTTTTTGCAAATCCAGTTTATGTTGGATTTTTTCCAACCATGGCACAGTGGTCCTTTGAATCTCAGGAATTCACAAAAGTTTTTTTTCGTCCCGCAGGAGTTCATGGGGATAGACCACGTGTGGGGGGGGGGGGGTTGCCAGAAAATCTGCGAAACAGAATGATTACGAAAAAATCCAATTGCATTTTCAGTTGTGAAATTGCTCCTTCCACACATTGACGGGAAATGTATATGCTATTTTTCTTTTTTTTTTTAACTTGATTGTTAAACATGCTATACTAGACAACAATTTTGTTTTCATGGTAGACCGTGCAACGTTGGATAATGCAGCTAATGACAGATAAATTAGTAAAGATATATTTAATAGTTTTATGAGCTTAATGGGAGTATGGTGTAACTGTTTCCAAAATTTATGGCTGCATTCTTTTAAGATTTATTATTAGTATTTTACTTTAATGTTACTCAACTAAGAAGTGAAAAGTTTTAACACAAGAGCTATTAAATGATTAAAAATAAACTAAGACATCAATATAAAATATAGTTCTAAGTATATTCAATTAAGTATATTCATCAACAAATTATCCAGACTGTTCTAAAAATTTAATTTTCTAATTTTGCTTCTGATGTTTAAAAAAGTGAGGCCTGAGTCATGGAGTATGAAAAATAAGTGATATTTCAAAGCTCCTATTTGCGTGATGAGGAAATTGGCGGAGGGTTGACTCCTACGAGATACAGGTATCCCTTCTGGAAAGCTTAGGAAAAGTCTTTCAATTAAAATTGCTGAAAACTGAAAGCCCTTTAAGTCCAGTCAATAGGTAGGCGAAAACGAGTTTGCCTTAAAAAAAATAAGGTTGAAGATTTTTTTTTTTTAAAAATTTGTACATATTGGTTCCAATGTTGAAAAACCAAGTTATCCAACACGAAAGAGCCCGGAAAAAGCTTTAGGGGTTAAAGAACCGGAAAAATTCGTGACTTTTTTGGTTAGATCTTTTAAATTGTTTATCTTGTTTGGCGGGAAGCTTTTCAAAGTGAAGTGGTCGCTTGGTGAGCAAAATCTAGTTGCATATCAGTGGAAAGGTCATTAAAAAGGCTATCAAATGGCACTTATTTCAGCTCTATTAATTAGAAAAGATTCTCTGTCGTTTTCAAAGTTGGGCCATTCACCTGTTTTGACCAATTTTCGGTATTTTTACAGCACTGTATCTTCAAAACTGTTTCACATTTAAAAAAAAATAAATAAAATTTTCTATATCTATAAACACTATCTCTGTGCCAAGTTTCATCAAAATCTGAGAGGGTGAGGTAAAATTAGTGTGCGATTTGACCTGGAATGAGTCATTGAGATTGCACCCCTTTAGCATACTTTTGGACTGTTTTAGACAGTTTTGGATGGTAAAAACTACATGTCCTGTCCTAAACCAGCTTTGGACAGTCCAAAACCCAACCCTGCTTTGGTGACTGTAGGTGTGAAAGTTTTTTGACATTGAAGTCTAAAAAAAAAACGATTATTGTTGGCTATCTTTGCCTATGAGAAATTTTCTGTTTTTTACTAACATAGTAGAAACAGTATGGGAATTACTAGTTCGCTGCTTTTAAATATGTTATAAATATTTATTCATGGCATATTTTAAGGGTCTTAGAAAAAGCAATATATTAGCTCTAATTAACGTTCATGAAATTTTTGATATTTACTAGAAATTTGAAAGATTAAAAAGGGGAGGGTCTGCAGTTTATTAAGATTGTTGAATTGTGTTTGTGAGATCGGGTATTAATAGAACGTGGTGTCAAACCCGGATATATTGCAAAAAGGGAAGTGTTCTTAGATGCCCAGGGGCTTTTAAAAACATTACACCTTTCTTTAGCAAAGTTCCAATTCGCTTATGCATTGCCCTTGAACCAATTGCGTAAAATGAGTTCCAGGGGACTTCAGTTTTAAAAGTTCTAATTCATACTCACACAATTTCTCTTACTCAGAATTATGTTGCAAACTTGTTTCAATATTTCTCTATTGCATCCCCCCCCCCCCCCGAAAAAATGATTTTCGGCTTAAGTTTGAAGTAAGGTGTCAATTAGAATCCCCCCCCCCAAGATGCGCAGTATAGTGCGACTCTGGTTAGTTCAGTTATGACCTTGACATTGTTTGCTGCTGTTCGGGGAGTTCAGTGTAAAAGAAACGTGTAATTGTCCTGAATTTGAGTTTAATGTCCAGGCTCAGAAATTTAATCGGTTGCTAGGGACAGTGGACACTAGACCCAAATACTTAGTGGCCATCATTGTCGCCGAGTTTTGAAGCATAAAATAACGAGGGGGGGGGGGATTGCTAGTTTAATAATAAATTTAACTTTGCAAATTCTAAAAGATAATTATTGGAAACCCATTCTTTTAGAGAAATATGCATTGTAGAAAAATTAAACTAGGTTTTTATTTATTTTTTTCAAAAACTTAATAAGTATAAATGAAAAGTCGACAAGGAGCTGTGTTTTTGATAAAATAGTTTGTGTTTAGCCCATTCTCCAAAACAATGAGGATAAAATTTTGCAGAAAAAATGGAAAACAATTATGCCTCTGATTTTTTGGCATGTTTTGTTATTTTCAAGGACGAACCACAAATTTTGTTTTTTGGAACTAAAGCAATTAAGTCTTGTTTTTTTCTATCTAGGGAATGACCCAACATGGCGACTAGGCGAAAAAAATTAAATCATAGATTTTTGAATTTGTTGCGTAAAAGTAATTAAATAATAAAACATCTTCAAGAAACCACAATTTAGAGCAAATAGTCCGTTTGTTGCATATTAGCATCTAAAATAATTACAATAAACTTATTCTGTAGATGAAATTTTGCATTTTTCAAGAAAATGATTCGAAACTATTAAAGGCAAAAAGAAAAATAGGAAAACAGCACATCTTACATTACTTTTAAAAGTTTGCATTGCAATAAATTTTTCATTCCTTTTTTGCAACTTAAGGCATGTAAGTCTTGTTTACTTCAATATTTTGAATGGCCAAATATTGCGACTACATCATAAATTGAGACGGATTTTTGACTTTGTCACATAAAAATAAAAATCCTCATTAAACTACAATTAAGTTGAAACATTCTAGTTTTAAGCGCATTAGCGACCAAAGCAATATAAGATTTTTTTTTTTAATTTCATTCCTCAAGACAATTACTTAAATTTAAAAAATGGTTTTGCTTTATTTTTATTTGTTTTCAGTTAAATAAAAAACCAATCTTGTTTTACTTCCTTGGCTTAAGCATCTTGCGGCGGACCAAATATGGCGACCACGTTTCAAGTAATGTGCCTTTCCAAACAAAAAGTGATCTTCTCCGATCGACCCCCCCCCCCCCTCAGTGTTTATCCCCAAGCATATTTCCAAAAAAGCAGTAAATTGTCTTCTATCCTGTTTATTTTTGTGCATAATTCCAGTTCACACCAGGAATTTTCTTAGGAGCCAAAGGGGGGGGGGGGAGTTGGCGACTAAGGAACATATTTTGGGTCGCCACTTTTAAAAACTAGGTCGCCATTTGGCGAGTAGTGACCGGGAGTCTTGACTTTTAATTTGAGTTGGGAGTATTTTTGCAAAACTGCTACGAAAGTAACACAACTCGGCTCCAATTATCCGAAAAAGAGATCCATTTGTCTATGTCATAGCTCAACTTATCATAGCCTCACTATAACTCGCACTGCAGTATTTATTTTTCCCTACTTTTCAGTGAAAGAAAAATCATATCAGCGCGAATTTGAAACCGCTTATTTTAATTAACTTAAAAACTAATAAGCACTGAAGTTTGAGTATCTGCACATAATTTGGATTACACAAATGTATGCATCTTATTAATACGCAATAACAAACTACTTGTATAGGGTTGAAAAATTTCGAAGTAACTAACGCTCAAAACATAACTAATCACTTGTTTCATAATTTGAGCTATTGCATTTTTTTATGTCACGTTTCGTGCTAAACTCATGATTGAATTCGTCAATTATTTGCTATTTTTAAGTGATGCATAAAGAAATTTGAGCTACACATTTTAATCGGATGCTTCAATGTTTTCTGTTTGTTGTGTAATTAGTCTTCTCCGAATAAAAGTTTACTTTCGTCAGAACTTGGAAAACTACATCAGAACTTTGAACCGCAACATTTTCATTATGTTTGTAATATTTCTTTCTCAACAATATTAACATTTTTGCTCTATATAGAACAGTATTGCCCAACCTTTTTTCCCCTGAGGGCTGTTCCTCAATTAAAATGATGGTTGCGAGCCAGAATACATGCAAATTTTTTTAATTGTTCTAGGCACCGTGGAACAGAAAATTAGAAACCATGAATTGTTATTTATGGTTGCCTATTTTATCAAAGCGAAGTTTATATCAGTTTTTCAAAAACCATTACAGTATAACCCCGATTTAACGATTGTCATGTGACAGGAAAAAGTTATCGGTAAATCGAGGGGACATTGAATGCAGTCCAATCCTGACCAGTGAAATGTATCATTACATTGAGGAAATCGTTAAATCGAAGTTACTGTGTTTGAGTTTTTGTCTCCAAATTTGTACTTAAGTCGTGATTTTTATTTCGTAAAGTTGAAAATACCAACTTGTCGGCTTCGTTGGCCGAATATGGCCCACGGGCCATAGGTTGGGCACCACTGCCGAAGAAAAATTATTATTACGCTTAATTCTAAGGTGTTCTTGGTCTTACCACTGCAGGAACGATCGCAATGGATTTTTGAGCTCATTGTTTGTTGTATCGTTGTATCCCAAAAAGCTCAAGTACAGCCACAATAAAGCTTGTGAAAGAAGTTTTTGAGAAGGGCAAAGCTCAAAATTCTCTTTTGCTTCAAAAATTAAAATGTTGGCCTAAATTTTTTTGGATACGCAGGGCCGCCTCGATGGAGATCACTCTGACCTTCTAAAAAAAAATTCAGTTGGTAATTTTCTGAGGCTATTCGAAAAAAATTGAGACCTTATATGGCAACATGGGTTTTGCTTCTTTTTTATGATGTCAATTGTCTTGTCACTTCCGATAAGAAGTAAATATCTATGTATGTTCGTCATTTATCATTCGGTGAAATTCGGAGTTTCATTCGGTAAATTTCAGTCGCCCCCCTACCTCTCAAGAATTTGAGTTAAAGGTAATTGCGCCCCCTGTGGATACGATATAATTGTTGGTGGTCCGTTCGTGTGATCTGTTGTAGAGAGTAACTGATTTTCATGAAGCAAAAAAGTTTGTGGATTAAATGGGGGTCTCCATCATCAGAATACAGTCCTTTTTTGTTTTCTTAGTTTTTTCTTCGCTCTTTTTATCAATTCATACAATTTACAACCTTTAGATCTCTTTTTCTGCTTAAATTTTGAAACACCGTGCCCAAGTTTAATATGAACCTTTTCCCCAAAATTTTTTAAAGTTGTCTTTTGTAGCATATTTGCTGTTTGAATTCCACTCTTGTCTTCAGTTCAAGTTTAAGTTTCCATCATAGGCGGATTTAGAACCAAGTTCCTGGGGGGGGGGGGGGGGGGCAGGGCTTTTTTAGTTGTATTGATTACAACTGGCTGGATTTAGACTCTACGTGTCCCTAAGCCATTTCAGGTTTTGAGTCTCTTTAGTAGTCCGGACAACTTTTCTGTCGGTGACAAAGGCCTCTTACTCCCCACTATGCTTTAGACATAAGGTCTAAGGTGGGATATCCCCAATTTTAAGGGGTCCGGAGGGTTCTTCCCTGGAGAATTTTTGTGAAACAGATATAAAATTCTGCTTTTTGAAGCTTTATAAAGGATGATTGAAACTGCAAAAATATCGGAAACAAATAACAAAATATTCTTTTGCAAATTACGATAATACACAATAAAAATTGTTTTTGGGTTGACAAATCAATGACAGCAGTCCTCAGAGAGAAAAAGGCGAGGAAGAAAAGAAGATTATGCATTGTTATTTGCTTACATTGGTTGTCAATTCAATTAGTTTTTGATCTTGCCTCCAACCCACCCACAAATACAACAACAAATTAAATACAAAATGATCAATAGTAAAAAATGCTTTAAAAGAAATGATGTATACATATAGGTAACAAGAGAGCAATATTTTTGCTAACCCAATTTGGACAATTCATAATTTAGACACTTGATAAGAAATAAAATTGAAGCACACTTTGCTTAGGAATTTCAAAGACTTATCTATAATCCGTTTCAAGGACTCGAGAACAATTAAAATTATTAAAGGCACTTCATTTGCCCATTCCAGTCCCAGAAATTTAGTATTAGATTGTATAGTTTTCTATTTTAAGTTTAAAAAAACTAGATTTCTCATTACAACTTTTTTTTTTCAATTAAAAGCAGTGCAAAGTACAAAAAAAAAAGGTAGTGTTTTTTCCCCCCTTGTGCTGAACAGATTAACAATATGCAGTAGACGCAAAGCAATACAAAAGAATTTCCAAAATTACTGCATTTGGGAAACAACAATATATGAACAGGGGTCGATCCAGGTTTTATTTTTTGGGTCTCCATTTTGTGAAAAGGCAAAATATTTTTGTGAATTTTCTTTATTTTTGTAAAAAAGACCTTCTCGTGATTTTTTTCTTGGAAAAGATTGCATTAAAGCATTTTTTGCTGTCGTATCGTTATAGAAAAGCCCTAGACAGGTTTCAGGGGTGATTGCAAGTTCTTGAAGAATACCTGAAAGCTGTCAAGAGAAAATGCGCTGGGGGAGGTGGGAAGTAAGACCCTTAACATTTTATTCGTAATTTGGCACATACATTACATTTATTGCTTTTTACAAATATACATATGCAAGGCACACTTTCTTAAGGTGAAAGTCTCACAACAGATTTCCTGTTTGCCCCTCTCAAATACTTTAAGAGCAATGTATTTATTAGGAGTAATGATAACTCCTAATAAATACAAAATGAACAGACTCAAAGATATCACATATTTCTTAACACAGAAGTGAAATACTCATTAAAGATTCCATGCATGTGTTTGAAAAACTTAAAAGTAATTAAAACCCAAAATAATACTGCACCAGCATTCAGCGTTTAATTTTTTGACTTTTGACGTTCTTGCAGAGTAGGTATTTCGTTTAAAACTTTGCAATTTAATGATGTTAATAAATATATAAGAAATTTTATTTGTTTGCCTCTTAACAAGGTACAGTAAACATCAAAAATGCGAAAAATTCGTTTACCATGGCGGATGTAAGCAAATCAAGATCTTCAAAAGAAATAAAAATATAAAAACAGCATGTAAAATAATTTTATTTTAAGTAAAGTTATTTTAGAATTGGATTTTGAAACTCAACACAAATTAATACTAAATATATATTGCGTAATCAAAGTAAAATTTAGGATTTTCCTGAAAACAAGCTACCAATCACAAGTGTCCCTCTCCCGTCCCCCCTTGACGCTCTCAAGCAAAAACACCTCACGCAGCAAGCAAAAAGATAAGATGGGGGAAGGTGGAAGAGGCTCCCGCGTAGATGCGTACACATTTGCGGTTAAAAAATATTGTGAAAAGGCTGCCTTTTTATAAATTTTTGTGAAGGGGCTGCTTTTACGACGCGGAATTTTGTGAATGGGGCCGCTTTTGCGATGGTGAATTTTGTGAATGGGGCCGCTTCTGCGACGCGGAATTTTGTGAATGGGGCCGCTTTTGCCATGCGGAATTTTGTGAAGGGGCCGCAAAGCGGCCCCAATTTGGCGCTGGATCGACCCCTGGTATGTAGGTAGGTAGGTTGGGTAAGTAGGTATGTATGTATGTATGTATGTAGGTACGTATGTATGTATGTAGGTAGGTAGGTATGTATGTAGGTATGTAGGTAGGTATATACGTAGGTATGTATATGTAGGTAGGTATGTATGTAGGTAGATAGGTATGTATGTATGTAGGTACGTATATATGTATGTAGGTAGGTAGGTATGTATGTAGGTATGTAGGTAGGTATATACGTAGGTATGTATATGTAGGTAGGTATGTATGTAGGTAGATAGGTATGTATGTAAGTAGGTAGGTAGTTATGTATGTAGGTAGGTATGTGTGTACGTATGTATGTACGTACGTAGGTAGGTATGTATGTAGTTATGTATGTATTTAGGTAGGTATGTAGGTACGTATGTATGTAGGTAGGTATGTGTGTACGTATGTATGTACGTACGTAGGTAGGTATGTATGTAGTTATGTATGTATTTAGGTAGGTATGTAGGTACGTATGTATGTATGTAGGTATGTAGGTAGGTATGTATGTATGTAGGTAGGTAGGCAGGTACGCAGGCAGGCAGGCATGTATGTATGTATGTATGTAGGTAGGTAGGTAGGTATGTATGTATATATGTAGGTAGGTAGGTATGTAAGTAGGTAGGTATGTAGGTATGTATGTAGATAGGTAGGTACGTATGTATGTAGATAAGTAGGTACATATGTATGTAGGTAGGTAGGTATGTATGTACGTAGGTATGTAGGTAGGTATGTACGTATGTAGGTACGTATGGAGGTAGGTAGGTAGGTAGGTACGTAGGTAGGTAGGTATGTATGTATGTAGGTAGGTAGGTAGGTAGGTATGTATGTATGTAGGTATGTATGTAGGTAGGTAGGTAGACAGGTATGCAATCAGGCAGGCATGTATGTATGTATGTAGGTAGGTATGTATGTTTGTAGGTAGGTAGATAGGTAGGTATGTAGGTAGGTATGTATGTAGGTATGTATGTAGATAGGTAGGTACGTATGTATGTATGTAGGTAGGTAGGTATGTATGTATGTAGGTATGTATGTATGTAGGTATGTATGTAGATAGGTGGGTACGTATGTATGTAGGTAGGTAGGTAGGTAGGTAGGCAGGTATGCAGGCAGGCATGCTGTTAGAAACTGTGTATGTTGCCCACTTCCTCCACTAGACGGCGCTGTCGCCAAACCAGGAACTTTGATTCCTTATTCGAATTCTTATCACTTCTCTCTTACTGCTTATACTGTAAACATGTAGTGCTGTAATATATATATTAAATTTGTGTTTCTTAGTTTAGAAGGAGTAATGTTTTAATGTGTTCGTGAATATACATCTATCGATATCAGTCATTGGACCGGAAGATTCCTCCAACATATAATTTGGACTATAGATATACAAAACAGATGAAGAACACATATGATAAGGTAAGTTGTATGCTTCCTTAACTGCATTGATTTAGATGGCTCTCTAAGAATGAGTTGATAGACATTTTTATGTTTATTTAATTCTAATAGATTATGAGACTGAAAATCTATAAATAAATGCAGCATTAACTATTTAGATAAAAATAAGTTATATTCATATATTGTTTTGCATCTAGTTGAATTATCTATAAAATGTCTCTGCTAAAAGATAACAACCCTCAAATCACTAATCTAAATAATTCCAATTACTCCATATGGAAGTTTAGAATGGAAATGATATTGATTAAAGAAGATTTAATTGATTTAGTAGAAGATGAACCACCCGCTTCACCAGACAACAAGTACTTAAAAAGAGACCGCCAGGCGCGAGCACTAATAAATCTTTTTATTGAAGATTCTCAAGTAATTCACATTAAATATGAAACCACCGCAAGAAATACTTGGCAAAAATTAAAATCTATTCACGAAAGCGTCAATTTATCAAATAAGCTATTCTTGTTGCGAAAGTTATATGCGACAAAGATGTGCGAGGGAGGAGACATGAATAAACATGTTGCCGAAATTCTCGAATTAATTGATAAACTTAAAGCAGTAGGAAAAGACATAAAAGATGATGAAATAGCCGCTTTATTATTGGTATCTGTCCCAAAATCGTACGATAATTTAATAACCGCTTTAGAAGCAAGACCGGAAACAGAGCTAACTTCCGAGTTGATAAAAAACAAATTAATCAATGAATATAATAGAAGAAAGGAACAAGATGTGTCAGAGAATAGTTCTACGCGAGCATTCAAATCTAACATGTCATTGATGAATAAGAAGCCGAATAATGTCGGAAAATTCTGCACTTATTGCAAGAAAAATAATCATACAAGAGATACATGTTATCATCTTAAAAATAAAAATAATCTCAATCGCAAAAATAAATTTTCACAAGAAGAATCGAAAGTAAAACGCAATAACGAAAGATCTTCAGTTTGCATTAAAGTAAAAAATAAAGATCAATTGCATTCAACTGAGATGAGTAATCCGCAAGATCCCGTCTCAACGCCCACGCGTTATGAAAAAGAAACCAATAAATTAGACAGACAAGGAACTAGTAGCTACATCGCACGCTCGGAAAAAATCCCAGCAATTAATACCGAGATCTGTCCATCTTCAATGCTAAACACCGCTAACTACCCATTTTACATTGATTCGGGATGCACGTCGCATCTAATTAAAGAAAAGGAACTGTTTTCATCACTCGTAATTAATGATGATCCTGTAAAAGTTATAATCGCTGATGGGAGAATCCTATACTCGCAAGGAATAGGCGAAGTTAAAATTACAACGAAAACAGAAAGCGGAGTATTTGACATAACCTTGAAGAATGTATATTTTATCCCTGAACTTGAAAGTAATTTATTATCAGTTAAATGTATAACTGAAAAAGGATTTCTAGTGCATTTCGAAAGAAAAAAATGTTATGTTAGAAAAAATGGCATTATTTACTTAGAAGCAATTTCTTTAAATAATAGTCTGTGCGAAGTGATTTTTAACGAAGATATTAAAGTAAACTACGTATCAAACTGTCAGAATAATAATTGCATAACTCAATGGCATAAAAGGTTAGGACATAGAAACACAAAGCCTTCTTGTCCTGCCTTTGTGTGAATGTGTTGCTATGTTGTGAATGGTTGTCTACCATATAAACGGGCCCCTATCGCATGTATGTACTGTTAAAGTCGGGCTTCACACCAAATTACAGTACAGTTGGAAAAGTAATGCAGCTCACCCCAACTCAAACCTCAAATATGATAGTTGAATATAAGAATTCATCCAAAACAGAAGTTGAAAATGAGGATTCTGCAAGTCGCAGAGACAAAAAAAGGTAGCAATGCACATAAACCCATAACAAAGTTTACAGAAATGTAAAAAATTGCCTTCAAAATTGGATGTGAGTACATCAAACTCGAAATCTCTCGAGTGACAGAAAAAAATTCCCATAAATAATGCAAAAATATTCAATGAGCACTTAGACAAATTTATTCGCAGAAAAGACACAATTAAACAAGCATACCATTCTTAGTCATAACGACAAAAAGTATAAGAACTGCAAAAAATATCTCTTAGGCTAAAGAAATTTGTAAATCTAAGGATACTTAAAGAATAATAGATAACTATTTGCCAGTAAGTATATAATTCAAAATACAGATACACAAATCAAGTACGAGGAAATTGTTGAATACTTGGCAAATGATAGTGTACAAGTTGCTCAAATTAAGTAAGAAAGGGTCGAAGGAACGAATAGAACTAAAAAAGATCAAACTAGGCAGACTCACATACCTAACAGAAAAATATGTAGAAGAACCAAAGGTGCCGAACGCCATGTCTAGTGATCAGAGGAGTCTGTCTGCGGTGGGCTTGTCCCGGGTTCGAATCCCGCCTCCGGGTTGGATGTACTTTCTCTCTCTGTTCTCGTCCTGCCTTTGTGTGAATGTGTTACTGTGCTGTGAATAGTTTTCTACCATATAAACGGGTCCCTATCGCATGTATGTACTGTAAAAGTCGGACTTCACACCAAATTACAGTACAGTTGGAAAAGTAATGCAGCGCACCAAAACTCAAACCTCAAATATGATAGTTGAAAATAAAAATTCATCCAAAACAGAAGTTGAAAATGAGGATTCTGCAAGTGGCAGAGACAAAAAAATATAGCAATGCACATAAACCCATAACAAAGTTTGCAGAAATGTAAAAAATTGCCTTCAAAATTGGATGTGAGTACATCAAACTCAAAATCTCTGGAGTCACAGCAAAAAATTCCCATAAACAATACAAAAATATTCAATGAGCACTTAGACAAATGTATTCGCAGAAAAGACACAATTAAACAAGCATACCATTCTTAGTCATAACGACAAAAAGTATAAGAACTGCAAAAAATACCTCTTAGACCAAAGAAATTTGTAAATCTAAATACACTTAAAGAATAATAGATAACTATTTGCCAGTAAGTATATAATTGAAAATGCAGATACACAAATCAAATACGAGGAAATTGCTGAATACTTGACAAATGATAGTGCTCAAGTACAAGTTGCTCAAGTACAAGTTGCTCAAATTAAGTAAGAAAGGGTCGAAGGAAACAATAGAACTAAAAAAGATCAAAATAGGCAGAATCACATACCTAACAGAAAAATATGTAGAAGAACCAAAGGTGCCGCCCGCCATGTCTAGTGGTCAGAGGAGTCTGTCTGCGATGGGCTTGTGCCGGGTTCGATTCCCGCCTCGGGGATGGATGTACTTTCTCTCTCCTGTTCTTGTCCTGCCTTTGTGTGAATGTGCTGCTGTGCTGTGAATGGTTGTCTACCATATAAACGGGCCCCTATCGCATGTATGTACTGTAAAAGTCGGACTTCACACCAAATTACAGTACAGTTGGAAAAGTAATGCAGTGCACCCCAACTCAAACCTCAAATATGATAGTTGAATATAAAAATTCATCCAAAACAGAAGTTGAAAATGAGGATTCTGCAAGTGGCAGAGACAAAAAAAGATAGCAATGCACATAAACCCATAACAAAGTTTGTAGAAATGTAAAAAATTGCCTTCAAAATTGGATGTGAGTACATCAAGCTCAAAATCTCTGGAGTGACAGGAAAAAATTCCCATAAAGAATACAAAAATATTCAATGAGCACTTAGACAAATGTATTCGCAGAAAAGACACAACTAAACAAGCATACCATTCTTAGTTATAACGACAAAAAGTATAAGAACTGCGAAAAATACCTCTTAGACTATAGAAATTTATAAATCTAAGGATACTTAAAGAATAATAGATAACTATTTGCCAGTAAGTATATAATTGAAAATACAAATACACAAATCAAGTACGAGGAAATTGCTGAATACTTGGCAAATGATAGTGTACAAGTTGCTCAAATTAAGTAAGAAAGGGTCGAAGGAACGAATAGAACTAAAAAAGATCAAACTAGGCAGACTCACATACCTAACAGAAAAATATGTAGAAGAACCAAAGGTGCCGAACGCCATGTCTAGTGATCAGAGGAGTCTGTCTGCGGTGGGCTTGTCCCGGGCTCGAATCCCGCCTCCGGGTTGGATGTACAGTCGCTCAAAAAATTTTTAGAGCGACGGGACCCCAGAGAAAAAATCGATAATGGATTCGTGTGGATGATGGTTAAAATTAAATTTTCATCGATTTACACTATACGGTATCGATTTTTTTGGGTATCGATGATGAAGCAGTTGAAAAGCCAATATTGGCTCGAAATATAAGGAAAAAAATTATTTTATATATATATATATATAAATTTGATGATTAAATATTGGATTTGCAATTATTTGATCATTCAATTTATATAAAAAATAATTTTTTTTTCTCCTTATATTTCGAGCCAATATTGGATTGTAAAAAAGGCAAAAAAAAAAACATAAAAAATAAATCAAAAACTATTTTCAGAAACGGGTCACGTACGATTTAGTGAGAACAACCTAATAACAGCTATCAATTATAATAATTGACGTGTGTAAAACATGTAACCCATAGCGAAAACAGCTATTATTTTCCAATTAAGACAGCGTTCAACAGAATAACAATTATAATAATTGACTCTCGCAAAAAACATGTAATCTTGTTGATATAAAACAGCTACCAATTATATTAATTGACTTGCGCGAAACTTGTAACCCATTGCGCGAAAACAGCTATTATTTTCCAATTAGGACTGCGTTCAACAGAATACCAATTATAATAATTGACTTTCGCAAAACATATAATCTTGTTAATATAAAACAGCTATTATTTTTTTCAATTAATCATCATTTAGATATATTTAACTTTCATTTTCTTCCCAAGATTATACCTCAATGTTTCTAATTTTATTTTTTTATAGATAATCTTTTTTTTCAAGGTTTCCATTTCCAACAAAAAAATGATAAACACAAAAGATACACAACACATATATTTTTTTTTTTTTTTTTTTTTAAAAAACAAAACAAATCATATTTATTTACATATCATACAATACAAAGATAAAAACATTCAATTTGTACATTCAAAAATTAATAATATCAAGATTGTTAAAATCGATGTCATCACCATTCAACCAGTCTTCCGAAAATATAGACAAATCTATTAGTGGTGTTTTGGGTTGAAATTCTAGACTTGATCCGTATTCCGTAGCATTAGTATTATTATTAGCAGGTGATATCGGTTCGTACATGGAGATCGAAGATGATGTTGAAGGAACGTCTTCCGTGATGTTAGCAGGAGATATCGGTTCGTACATGGTGACCGATGTTGATGTTAAAGGAACGTCATTCGTGACAGGAGATATCTGATCATACATGGTGAAAGATGATGATGATGATGAAAGAACGTCATTGGTAGCACTCAAAGATTCGATTTGCTCTCCTTGTTCTGGTGGTGGTTGTACGACAAATTCGACGAATATCATTTGTTGTTGTTGTTGTTGTTGTTGTTGCTGCTGCTGCTGCTGAGGACAATATGTGGCACAATGATAAAGACTTTTCACGGAACATTTTCTTTCATCGTTGAACCTTGCAATTTTAAATTTCAGTTTCAAATCGGATAAACTCGACGATTTAATTCTAAAAAAGGAAAACAAACATTTTTGAGGGGTCACGATCACATACGTCGTTTCCGGAGCTATCGCAAAAATTCTGTCCGGACGCAACACGTAACCCCTAAAATGACCAAAATCCACGTCCGAGAAATTTCGTTCTCGCACCGAATAGGTTCTTTTTAATTCGTAATAGAATATCGGCACGTTTTTCGTTTGGATCACGTGATGTTCTTCAGCCGCCACGCTCCTGTATCCAAACGTAAAACCATATTTCACCAGAAAAATGTTTCTGTACAAAAAACTCAACCGCCGATCCGTGTTTTGTTTTTTGATTTTTGTAGTAGTCTTTTTTTGTTGTTGTTGTTGTTGTTCGCAGCAGTCATCGAAAAGAATCGGTCTTTTTAATTTTCTGTGTACTTTGAACCATTCCAACGCACGCAATTCGTTGGACGACAATCCCTCGAATAAACTCCGCTGGAAATTTTCTTCGACCAGAGCAGTCTTTTTGTCTATCCTCGCAAATCGAACTCTGTGCGAATCCATTTCTATGTAAAAAATGAACGGAATCGATAGCGAGCGAAACCGTTGTATAAATTCAGATGGATGCGTCTTTTTACATAGCATCTCGAGATCCAATTCGTTCAAGTCCAAAACATTGTCCACGACAGATACGTCGGGAAACACATCCAAATTTTTTTCCATGTCTAACCTTTTACGGTGGTATAGAATGAGTCTTTTATTTGCTCCAGAGAACGAGCTTTTATATACAGCAGCAGCAGCAGCGATGACGTCCATAAACGTCATCAATTGATGACGTCGACACGTTATGTAAGTTTTTCTGTTATCGATTGTGGCATCGAGGCTACGACAAATAAAAAAAAAAATCAATGAACAATCGGCATTCTCCAAACATCCACCAAGAGTCGTGATGCCAACATCATTTCGAAACGATGGCAATCCGGATCAAAGCAACTGGGACATACATTATCGCGATAGTATTCATTTCTCTTTTCAATCATACCTTCCATATACATTTGAGTCATGGGTATACCATTTTCCATCGCGTATTTCTTTAATAAATTATAAGTCGGACCATTCGCGGCAAATAACATTTCGGAACAATGCAATCTTCCCAAGTCAAACACTAAATATTTCATTTCGAACGGTCCATCGCGACTCAGGAAAGCTATTCCGTTACTCACAGAGTATCCTTTTTGAGGATGAGCTGCCACGATAGCCGGAACGTGTGAAAAAAACGAAATGGGTCTATTTTTTTTCTCCGATTTCAATTCGTCGGCAAATAAAATTCTTCTAGATTCTTGTGCCG
Source organism: Uloborus diversus (assembly GCF_026930045.1). Taxonomy (NCBI): domain Eukaryota; kingdom Metazoa; phylum Arthropoda; class Arachnida; order Araneae; family Uloboridae; genus Uloborus; species Uloborus diversus. Next base: position 151,408,670 of record NC_072739.1, on the reverse strand, counting down.
TTTCGGAAACGCATACCGATCGACTCGGTGTACAAACTTTTTTTTCCACTTTTCGTTTCTTGTAATTTTTTTTCCCGTCAATAAATTGCCTTTTTCCGGTGCTAGTAGATTGTCGTCCATCATTTTGTTGCTCCACGAAAAATTGGTCGTCTGTAGGGTTGGTGGTGGTGGTGGTGGTAGATTGTCGTCCATCATTTTCATCATTTTGTTGCTCCACGAAAAATTGTTCGTGTTCATCGTCTGTCGGGTTGAGTTCAATAAAATCCATTTTATATATATATTTTTTTGGTGGTGTTGTTGTTGTTCTTTGCAAATCTCTCGAGAGACACGAGTTACAATGAATGAAAACGTCGAAATACCGCGCTTTTATAATCAGAAAAACAACCTATCTCGCTTGATAATCTTGTTTACGCATGCGCAGTTACATTTGTTTACGCATGCGCAGTTACATTTTTTTTTTTTTTTTTTTTTTTTTTTTTTTTCATATCTAAAAAAAATTTGACTAAATGGATTAAAAAATTTTTGACAAGGGGGGGGATATTCTATAGTATAGAAAATACTGGGTGAATTTGCACATTGACTAAATGGATTAAAAAAGATTAGTTTGTGTTTTTTTTAACGGGGACGAAATTTTGCTTGATTTATTTTGAATTATAAATCATTAGGATAAATTTGACAATTTAATGCATTCTTGAATAATTCAACAAGGAGAGATCCTATAATATAGTAAATACCACTATCTCGGGTGAATTTGTACATATCGAAAAATTGACTGAATGGATTAAAAAAGATTAGTTTGTGTTTTAACGGGTATTAAATTTTTTTATGCTCACAGTGTAGAAAGAATGTTCCATCAGTTGTACGATGCCAATATAAATCATTAGGATAAATTTGACAATTTAATGCATTCTTGACAAATTCAACAAGGAGAGATTCTATAGTATAATAAATACCGCTGAAGAAAAAAGGGTATATGAGAAATTGAACGAAAAAGTGAACAAACAGTTTCAAAAAAAACTCCAGCAAAGGAACTAGAGGTAACGCTTCTTCGATTACAGCAATGTTGCAATCATATTAGCTTACTGAACAAGGATACGAGTAATTTATTAGAAGATTCAATATCGGATAGTGTATCAGATCTAACAAAATCTATATCAAGTTCGTTACAATTCTCACCTCCCGAGCTACAACAATCGTACGATTCTTGTGAGACAGCAAGCGTCAACGTAAGCCTCTCCGAATTTCAAGATTGTGATTTGAAATTCGGAGAAGCTTATGCTTCTTCGGTTACAGCAATGTTGTAATCATATTAGCGAGCACGAATGATTTATTAGAAGATTCAATATCGGATAGTGTATCAGATCTAACAAAACCTATAACGTAAGCCTCTCCGAATTTCAAGATTGTGATTTGAAATTCGGAGAAGCTTATGTCATTTGGAAAAAAGGTTTCATTTCGAAAGCAATAGATCGCAGTATGTCGTTTGAAATATTAGTAGTATGCTTTTACAATTCAACGTGTCAAAAACACATCTCAAAAAAAAAAAAAAAAAAAAAAAAAAAAAAAAAAAATATAAATATATATATATATTTTTTTTTTTTTTTTTTTTTTTTTTTTTTCAAGATGTGTTTTTTTGTGAGTTGTCAAACTTTTTGCCACGTTGAAAATTTTTTAGGTGTCAGATTCATAATCAGAATCGTTATCATTCATCTCTTCCTCTTCATTTTCTTGTTGTTGTTGTTGTTGTTGTTGTTCCGAAACAAGATCAACATTTTCATCGCCATTTTCTTCTTCTTCTTCTTCTTCTGGTTCGACGACGACATCTTTTCGTTCATTTTTTTCTTCGTCGAGTTTCATTTTTTTTCCATCTTTGGGTTTTTTTTGCGTTTCTTTGTGTTGTCTCTTGCGTTGTTTTTGTTGTGGTTGTTCGTTATTCTCGTTCCATTTCTTTTTAATAAACTCCAGATGTGCACTGATATTAAATAAATAATATTCAGACCAATCTTGATCTTCTTGATGCAAGACTTTTCGTCGATTGTCATCGCTTTCGTTCGTTACCGTCAATGCTCGATCGATAATTTTATAAACGCGATTCGGATCCCGTATTTGCTCGTGTAAATATCTGACGTAAAATACTTGACACGCCATGGGATCGTGTACACACGATTCGTCGGGTGTCAGAGGATAACGTAAATTTTCAATATATTTTCTAAAGTCGACGACCGTTTTTTTCCCTTCTTCTATTTTGTCGTCTTTTTGCTCTTCTGTTGTTGTTGTTGTTGTTGTTGCTTCTTCTTCATCGTTTTTGGTTTCGAATTGATTCTGACCACGACGATATTTTCGTTTCGCCGGTTTTTGTTGTTGGCGATCCGAAGCGAAAAGAATTTCTAATGCCGAACGATTGACGAATTTATATTTTTTATTCATGATACCCGCACATTTCGTCAATTCGATTTTCGGCACGTAATCTTTACTCAGCACCGATTCGATGATACTCTTTTCCTCATTTGTGAAAAGTATCGCGTTCAATTTATAAATCTCGTACAATCGCAATTGACATTCCCGATGAACTTTGATGAAACTTTGACCGTTATTTTGTTGTTGTAAAATAAAAAACTCTGTCAATCCGTTCCAAAAATGAGGTCCGTTTAAAATATGGGCAATTTTTTCCAAAATTCGTAAATGAATCGTATGGAGAGAAACGTATTCGTTTTTTCCGACTCTATTTTCATTATTATTAGTATTATTATCATCATCATCATGTCGATGACGATATTCTTGTAATAATAAACGTTCCAGAACATATTTCAAATTTATATCGACCCTCGACGATGATGAAATGGGGCGGACGGTATCTACCATATTATTATTCTTCGTTACAATTCGTTGTCTTTGTTAGAAAAATAGATTATTCAAAGTGTAAAAAATGTTTTTCAATTTATACAACTCCGACAAAGAGATACGAAACACATACACACATGAAAAAAAAAAAAAAAAAAAAAAAAAAAAAAAAAAATATATATATATATATATATATATATTTTTTTTTTTTTTTTTTTTTTTTTTTTTTTTTTTTTTTCTCATGTGTGTGTGTCGAATCTGTGTCGCTTGTTTTACATGATTTTTTTTCCCCCCCGAAAAGGGTGTTAATCAATCGCCAATCGTATTCATAAAACCATATCCAAATGCACATTCCTTTAAATCGTTTATAGAAATGCCGTTAGAAATATCGGTACATTCGTGCGCTCGTTTTCGGAACGCTTTCATTCTTTCCATTAATAATTGCCATTCGTATTTTTGAGCTTTCAATTCATCTTTGCTCGATTTATAGCGAATGCAAACGTCGTTGTCGTCTTTAATTTTTTCCTTTTCCGTGGTGACGATACATTGCGGATCACAGCAATAGACGAATTTGTGTAAATTTTGAGCTTCTTTGAGAAAAAAATATCCATTTTTAATCATGGGGTTAAAAGTCACGAGAATATTCAGATATTTTTCGGCAGTTTCAAAAACCGGATCCAAATAAGCTTCGAGAATCGAAAAGATTTGTTTTTTACGTAGATCATCGTCGATCGCAGAGTCATTCCAGCTTTCCAGAAAACGTTCCAATTTCATGACGGCAAAATTAAACTGAATATTGACGATATCGTAAATGGCTTTCCATTCGCGAGCCATTTCGATAAAATGAGGACATTTTTTTATGTTTTTCGGAAAGTTTGAAACATGTTCCGTTACTTTTGTTGTTGCGAGATGTTTTTCAGCAATCAATGTAGACATGGTTACCGATACACAAAAAAATAAAGGATTTGAAATTTATTTTTGATAAAGAGGTTGTGTATCGTTATTAGTGTCATAAAAAAAAAAAAAAAAAAAAAAAAAAAAAAAAAAAAAAAAAAAAAAAATATATATATATATATATATATATATATATATATATATATATATATATATATATATATATATATATATATATATATATATATATATATAATTTTTTTTTTTTTTTTTTTTTTTTTTTTTTTTTTTTTTTTTTTTTCCTTACTCCAATTTTTTCAAGTGGTCCCACAGATCGAATTTCGTCCAATCCATGTTTTTGCAAACAAATACGACAATCGCATTCAGAGTTTGCGACGTTTTGTCTAATCCAACCCTCAACTCGTCGTTCCATTTCGCCACCATATTCATGAAATTGCGATACATTTGTTTCATTTTTCTCTGATTTTCTTTCAACTCACGTTGGCATTCCGCTCGAACCTTTTCAATTTCCACGTCTTTTCGTATCAGTTTCATGTCGCATTCCGCGTGAACCATTTTCAATTCGTACTTTCTCAATTCTTCTTTCAATGCCTCGTTTTCGCGTTTCAACATTTCGATTTCGCGTTTCGTTTTCGCTCTGTAGTCCGATTTGAATTGTTCCATCAAATCTGCGAATCGTTTTTGACTCTGACTTAATTCATAAAACACTTTACCGTCCAACGCCTCGTAGAAAAAATTACCGAGCGATATTTGTCTCGCCATCCATTCCCGAGGCGATAATAATAACGTCTCGTTCGAAACGTTTTCTTTCAAGAGCATCGAATAATCGTTCGACAAATACAACGACGATAATAATTTTGTACCATTTTTTCGTTTGAAACTTTTCACGAAACCGTCGGGTTCCAACGTCTTTCTCAAGGGAACTACACATCGAATCGAAGCACACGCTTCCAATATCGGTGCAACCCATTCTCTCTTACCGGTCGAATAATTCATTTTCTTTCTCAAATGCCACCCGTCGATTCGCTTGTTACCGTTGGATTGGAGCAAATAAGATTGTAATCCCCCGGGAAAACACAAACTCATAAATAACGCGGCGTGATACATGACGGGTCGCTGGATATAATAATGTTTTCGATCATCATCATCATCATTTCCGCCACCACGAAGCGTTTTATCTCTTTCCAAAGTTCCATCGCACGAAGATTTCGGCATGGAAACGTAAGCGATAGTCCTCGCCAAATGTATCGCGGTTTTGATCGGTTTACACAATTTTAATTTTTCGCCTTTCGCGACGCGTTTCGTTTTAGACTGCACGCGATCGTACATTTGCTTGAAAGCTAGCGGACCGTTCAACGAAACGATTATCATGTGACGATGATGGATATTTTCCCAATTCTTCTCGTCGTCGTCGCCACCACACGTGCGATAAACTTTGGACGTTGTTTTAAATCCGTCGCATAAACAACTCCAAGGCAAGACGATCAATCGCTGCTCGTTTTTCATCATTTCCGAAGAAAACGTATCGAAAAGCGTCGCTTTGATCATGACGTGGTACCAAGTAGGATCATCTAGACAAATATATTTATCCATCACAAATTCGAAATCGGAACCCAATCCCGATTCCTCGCTGAAAATACCACGGGGTTGTTCACTACTACTACTACCACTCGTCGCCGTCCAATCGCGAAACCTTTTCAATAAACCATCGATTTCGTAAAACGATTCGTAACCGGGTCTTTTTTTGTCATCCTCGTTCTTCATTTGTTTGGCTCGACACGTCAATTTAATTTCACCCGTTCGAGAATCGTAACAAGACTCGCAAAACGACAAATCCTTCTTCTTTTTTAAAGAAGGTTCGAGTTTTCGTTTTTGCGAGTTTATTTTCTTTTCGATTCTTTGCAACAAACATTCCGAAGAGTGATTCGCGTTATTTTTTAAACCCGGAACCGAAAACGTTTTGCCACACCATAGACAGGATACCCTTTCGCCAAAGATGCAATGTTCTTTTTGCACGTGTTTCGACATGTTACCCACCGAGATTTCTTTGCGACATTTATAACAAGACAATAAAAAGTCACCATATTTTTTTATACGAAAACAATAACCCTTACGTCCGAGCTGACGTTTTAAATCCTTCATACTCTTTCGATTATATAAAATATTTATTTTTTTCCCCTTATCCAAGTCCAAATTTAATCGTCAATGAAATTTATAATTATTTGAAAAAAAAAAAAAAAAAAAAAAAAAAAAAAAAAAAAAAAAAAAAATTATAATATATATATATATATATATTTTTTTTTTTTTTTTTTTTTTTTTTTTTTTTTTTTTTTTTTTTTTGAACTAAGAATCGAGAGTTGTAAATTTTTAAGAATTGTAATGTTCTCTGGTTAAACTCTCAACGTTTTGCAAACGATCTCATTTCGAACCGATCCATTTTTTTTTATACGTTCGGCGTAAAAGGTTTCTTTTCGAAATCAATAGATTATATTTTGCAATCTATCATATTTTTTGAAATTTAACGTTTCAACCACATTTTGTAATGTATCGAATATGAAATTTAACGTTTCAACCACATTTTGCAATCTATCGAGTTTAAAATTCAAACATTTTGCAAACGATCTTCTTTCGACCGATCCTTTTATACGCTCGCGTAAAAAGGTTTCATTTCAAAAAAAATCAATGGATTACGGTACGTTTGTAAAACGTTACATTTCAAAATCAATACATTACGGTACGTGCGTAAAACTTTACATTTCAAATCGATAGATTGCGGCATGTCGTTCAAAGTGTACCACCGATTTGAAAAATAAAAAGCGAAGGAACGCAGAAGTTTTTTCATTTTGTAATGTATCGAGTTTGAAATTTAACGTTTCAACCATATTTCGCAAATCTATCGAGTTTGAAATTCAACGATGTTTACCACATAGTAAACGATCATATTTTTTTTAAAATTCGACTATTTGCAAAAATATCTTCTTCTGACCGATTCTTTTTTTATACATTCGCGTAAAAGGTTTCCTTTCAAAATCAATACATTACGGTACGTTTGTAAAAGGTTTCCTTTCAAAATCAATACATTACGGTACGTTCGTAAACCTTTACGTTTCAAATCGATTGATTAAAGTATGTCCTTCAAAACGTACCGGTTCGAAAAACAAAAGTCGGCGAAACGCAGCATTCTTTTCGTAAACGGTTGCATTCAGAACGGGTAGATTTCGTAAAAAATGTCGAACATTTCAAAAAATCGAAAAAAGAGAGAGGGAGCGAAAAAAAACGTGGCGAACGGCCTCGCCGCACAAACACAAATGACGCTCTCGAAAAAGTGACAAATTGCCAAAACGTTCGCGCATGCGCAATGCAAATATAATTTTTTTTTTTTTTTTTTTTTTTTTTTTTTTTTTTTTTTTTTTTTTTTTTTTTTTTTTTTTTTTTTTTTTTTGAGTGACCTAGATTCGAAGCGATCTCGTTGCAAAAAAATTCATTTACAAACTCGTTTTTTCATTCGAAATCCAAACTTTTTATGAAATATTTCGTTATTTTTTGGTTTTTTTACGTTAAAATACGCGTCCTCTTTAGAAAATAACGCAAATATTCCTACAAATTACCGTTGCGCAAAGTATTTTTCATGTGTCGTGCAAAGGGGAAAATGTCGAGGGGAAAAGGCCAGGGATACTATGGAGTTGCAAGCTAGCCCAAAATCGTTTTTTCCAAGCTAGCTCGAACGATCAATTTTCAAAGAACGAATTTCAAAATTTATTTCCAAACTCCCCAAGTGGTGTATCACGTGACCTTTATGACGTCATACATATCACGTGACCTTTATGACGTCATACATATCACGTGACCTTTATGACGTCATACATATCACGTGACCTTTATGACGTCACACATATCACGTGACCTTTATGACATATCATGTGACCTTTATGACATATCACGTTACCTTTATGGCGTCAACAAAATCAAAATGAATTTGTGGTGGTTCATCAATGTATTTGCTTATTACAACAAATTGAATAAAAAAAAACAAATCATTGAAAATTTTTGATTAAAAATTAAATCTTTGCGCAATTATACATTTTACTACGTCCAATAATGGCTAGGTTTTTTTTTTACAAAACGAGGAGATTGAGAGAAACAATCTCTCAATCTCCTCGTTTCGTTTTTTTTTTTTGGCATTTATTTTTTAACAATACATATTTGCAAACAAAAAATATATATACATATGTATATGAAATATTTACATATTATGATTACACAATCATGAATACAATTCAATTTTCTAAAAATACAGAGTTTAAAAAAAAAAGCGGATACGTTAATACGTTCTAGGTGCACAACGGTATGAACCACACAAACAATCTTGTTGCAGCTTACAAGTCTTTGACGCACATTGTTCGATATTCACACTTTTTATCAAATCCCATCGCACCCAACAGGTCTTTTACGGCGTTGTTATGGCTTTTGTACCCCCACACATAGTCTTTTCTTCTCCGAAAGCGGGATAGGCAGTAGTTTGATCCACACACACAAACAATCTCGTGCAGCTTACAAGTCTTTGACGCACATTGTTCGATATTCACACTTTTTATCAAATCCCATTTTGCACATCCAACAGGTCTTTGTTTTGACGGCAAAGTTCTGTCCTTTATACCGCACACATAGTCTTTTTTCCTCCGAAAGCAGGATAGGTAGTAGTTTGATCCACTCTGGCAACGGTATGAGGTCAGTTTTTTTTTGTTCCCGGAATAGAGTGATAATCCTTTCCGAGGTAGTAGAGTTTTTGCAGATAGATGATGGTCAAAAGTACATTTAAAAATAATAATATGTACTCTCTCCATTACAGTTACCTTTTTTCAAAATGACAGATTTTTTAAAAAAAAGCGGTACGCTAAAACATCCTCCAGTGCACAGCGGTACGACCCACACACAGTCTTGTGCAGCTCACATTTTTTGATGCACAATTTTTTTCGTTCGTTTTCCACACTTAATTTTTTTGTAAAAATTTGATGGATAGTGTCGATTCGAGGCATCCCCACCATTTCGATATTCACACTTTCAAATCCCATCGCATCCAACAGGTCTTTTACGGCGTTGTTATGGCCTTTGTACCCCCACACATAGTCTTTTCTTCTCCGAAAGCGGGATAGGCAGTAGTTTGATCCACAACGGTATGAAACACACAAACAATATTGTGCAACTTACAAGTCTTTGATGTGCGATATTCACACTTTCAAATCCCATCGCATCCAACAGGTCTTTGTTTTGACGGCAAAGTTCTGTCCTTTATACCGCACACATAGTCTTTTCTTCTCCGAAAGCGGGATAGGCAGTAGTTTGATCCACAACGGTATGAACCACACAAACAATCTTGCGCAGCTTACAAGTCTTTGACGCACATTGTTCGATATTCACACTTTTTTATCAAATCCCATTTTGCGCAGCTTACAAGTCTTTGTTTTGACGGCAAAGTTCTGTCCTTTATACCGCACACATAGTCTTTTCTTCTCCGAAAGCGGGATAGGCAGTAGTTTGATCCACACACACAAACAATCTTGCACATCCAACAGGTCTTTGTTTTGACGGCAAAGTTCTGTCCTTTATACCGCACACATAGTCTTTTCTTCTCCGAAAGCGGGATAGGCAGTAGTTTGATCCACAACGGTATGATTATCAAATCCCATTTTGCACATCCAACAGGTCTTTTTTTTTTGACGGCAAAGTTCTGTCCTTTATACCGCACACATAGTCTTTTTTCCTCCGAAAGCAGGATAGGCAGTAGTTTGATCCACAACGGTATGAGGTCAGTTTTTTTTTGTTCCCGGAATAGAGTGATAATCCTTTCCGGGGTAGTAGAGTTTTTGCAGATAGATGATGGGTCAAAAAAGTACATTTAAAAATAATAATATGTACTCTCTCCATTACAGTTACCTTTTTTCAAAATGACAGATTTAAAAAAAAAGCGGTACGCTAAAACATCCTCCAGTGCACAGCGGTACGACCCACACACAGTCTTGTGCAGCTCACATTTTTTGATGCACAATTTTTTTCGTTCGTTTTCCACACTTAATTTTTTTGTAAAAATTTGGTGGATAGTGTCGATTCGAGGCATCCCCACCGTTTCGATATTCACACTTTCAAATCCCATCGCATCCAACAGGTCTTTTACGGCGTTGTTATGGCCTTTGTACCCCCACACAGTCTTGACTCCTTTGGCGTTCCTCTGAAAGCACGCTAAGCGGTAATTAATCCACTCTGGCAACATGAGGTCATTTTCTTCCGGTTTTCTTTTTGGCGGGTAGAGTGACAAGCCATCCCTGTAATTTTGTAAATAAAAAATGGAGGCGCAGTCCTTTCTCAGCAGTCGAGTGGTCTTCAACGCCGTTGTCAAATCCAATGTGAAATGGTCATAGTCGTACTCGATATCGTCAATGGTGGTCATTGCTATCTCTCTAAAGTAAAGTTTTCCACCAATACGGAATCCTTTACCATCGATCAATGCAAATATCCTCGAATCTTCCATTTCTCAACCAGAGAGAGCACCAACAACTAGACTTGAGAGCGAGAGAGAGATTGGAATGAAAAATCATGTTTCGTGCTCCCCTATTTATACTCCGATTCGACCTCGTTTTTTTTTTCCCCTATCTAATCAACCTCACCTCATTCGTCCTGTCACGCGCACGTGCAATCACATGTTTCACTATCATTATCTCACTTCCTGTTTCCTCCATTCATCCTGTCACGCGCTCGCGCGCTCGCAATCACATGTTTCACTATCGTTATTTCACGTCCTGTTTTTTTTTTCTTCCTTCTTCCTTGACTCGCGACTTGGTCAAGCTTTCGCGAGCGTCATTCTCTCTCTGTATCTTGCAGCTCTACCGTCACACGATGCACGCTTTGACTAACGTTGTAGGAATTATCGACGCTCATGGAGTATACGATTCAAAACTCAATTTCTATCCCCGTGAGTTTTCCCCATTATGAGATGTGATGGATTATTGTTTGATTTCATACATTATTTGGTGGACTTGACATCTGTTTTTTACACAGTATACTGGAGACTTGACTAATTTCACTATAGAAGGACTCTCACTATTACCTTCCAAACAAGAAAACAAAAAAACAGTTCTCTTTGAAGACGTGGAAGATATCATCTCCAAATGGTGGCAGATTTTTCGACGCTTTTCCGTTCCTATCACCACCCGCCGGGAAAAATGGTGGCGCGTGTCGGGCTTCGTCGGGCATCGAAGTGATTTTAAAAACGTTTAAACATTCCGTTGATCAATTTGGAATATTTATGGTTTTCCCGAGTTCGATTCTCGATATCGTTCGACGATCACCCGTCCGTCGTCATGCGGAAATAAATAACATTCCATCGTCTTGTGATTTTCACGAAGAAGGCGAAGAATTCTCCATCCATTTCTGTTCCAATGAATATATCGCGGCCATGCATTTTTTGGTTATCGTCGTCACGATGGGAACCCACCGACGAATCATATTTTTTTAATGACTGATTTTGAATTGGAAAAAAATATGACTTTGATTTTGACGATTTGTTTCCAGAATTTTGAAATGTGTTTTTGTTTTTGTCATCTATAATCAAATTTGTATCATCATGTAAACTTTTTTATTATTACAATAAAAAAATTTTTTTTTAAATGTTTTCGAGAGCCAATATTGGAGAAAAAAAAAGAATTTATTCGATATTCATTCGTTCCATGAGATTCGTCATGTCGCATGTTTCATTTTTACTTTTTCGCAAAACGGGGGTACTGAAATGAGGAATGGGACTGACGTTATATCGTACGAGCGCGCGTAATCCCGTAATCGCCAAAAAACGATGACAGTTGGATTTCCGACACAATTCGCAAGGGATGTTGAGAAAATCATCGGCAGATAAAAACCATCGAATCATTTCTCGGACGGAGATAGTAATAAACGAATTGGAACAGAGGGTATCGTAAGTGTACGAATTGACTGCGTAAATAATTTTGATTCTCAATCTCGATAAATCTTCAGCAAAAACAATCCAATCGATGAAATGATCCCTCGAAATGTACGCGGAACCGTTGGTGATGGTATATCCTTCACCGATCGCGACTATCCCGGGTATGGTATCTAAAAAACGCAAAGATCCTGCCATTACCATATAATATAATTAATTTCTCTTGAGTCTTGATTTCGGTTCAAATTTTGACTAGTTATTCGGTAGCAGGTTCGAAACCGATTTTCGCTTGAAGTCCCCAAGGAAG